>NC_050572.1:5369793-5374793 GCF_013265735.2 Oncorhynchus mykiss | reverse complement strand
ATACGGGAGGGGCTCTCGCCGCGCTGTTCCGCCCCGCTGGCGCTCTTCTGGTACTGCAGGGTGTGGAACCCGTCAGGAGGAAGCTGCCTCTCAAACTGATCCAGGCTGTGCATCTTAGCCACGTGACCCCCAACCGTGGACAGGCACTCTTCGCATGAGTCGTACTGATGGGGCACGGGGTGATGGCTGGGGTGGGAACGGGGGAACGTCCCCCCTCCAGAGTGAGAGGAGAGGAAACGATGCTCTGGGGGACCCCCGGGGGGGTAGTAGGGGTGTCCCGCTCCGTCGTAGTGTTCGTAGTCTCGGACGGAGCGGGGGTCAGGGTCGCAGTCACACGGTGTGTGTGTCCCTTCTCCAACAGAGGAGTACTGGGACAGGCTGCGGCTGACCTGGTAACCCTTCATGGAGGAGGCCAGGGGGCCGTGGTGGGCCGCCTGGGCCGAGAGGGGACGCTGTGGGCGTGACAGGGCTGCAACGGACTCACCTAGGGAGAAGATAGAGAGAGAGAGAGAGAGAGAGAGAGAGATATTTCCCTCAGATTACACAGATCCACAAATAATTAGAAAACAAACCCAATTTTGATAAACTCCCATATCTACTGGGTGAAATACCACAGTGTGCCATCACAGCAGCAAGATTTGTGACCTGTTGCCACAAGAAAAGGGCAACCAGTGAAGAACACACACCATTGTAAATACAACCCATTTTTATGCTTATTTATTTTCCCTTGACCATACCTTAACCATTTGTACATTGTTAAAACACTGTATATATATATATATATAATATGACATTTGTAATGTCTTTATTGTTTTGAAACTTCTGTATGTGTAATGTTTACTGTTAATTTTTATTGTTTATTTCACTTTATATATTCACTTTATATATTATCTACCTCACTTGCTTTGGCAATGTTAACACATGTTTCCCATGCCAATAAAGCCCCTTGAATTGAATTGAATTGAATTGAGAGAGAGAGAGAGAGAAGATAGAAAGACAGAGAGAGAGACAGAGAGAGAGAGAGAGAGTATGTTAGAAAATAAATCCAGATTTATTCGGAAAATATAAAGAAAGACAAAATGAATCAAAAATAAAGACACACACTAAAAAAAGAAAGAATAACAAATAAAATCCAGGGGAAACAGAATACATAACATTTGTACACACACTCTCATTTCCTATTTCTCTCTGCCTCCATCTCTCTCCCTCTCTCCATCTCTCTCTCTCTCTCCATCTCTCTCTCTCTCTCTGCCTCCATTTCCCTCTCCCTCTCTCCATCTCTCTCTCTCCATCTCTCTCTCTCTCCATCTCTCTCTCTCTCTCCATCTCTCTCTCTCTCTCTGCCTCGATTTCCCTCTCCCTCTCTCCATCTCTCTCTCTCTCTCCATCTCTCTCTCTCCATCTCTCTCTCTCTTTCCAACTCTCTCTCTCTTTCTAACTCTCTCTCTCTCCCTCTCTCCATCTCTCCATCCATCTCTCTCTCTCTCATCATTTCTCTCTCTCTCCATCTCTCTCTCTCTCTCTCTCTCTCCATCTCTCTCTCCATCCATCTCTCTCTCTCTCTCTCATCATTTCTCTCTCTCTCTGTGTAAATGCCAAAGCATCCCTCATTCTCCACACGTCTCTCCCTCCCTCTCTCCATCTCTCTCTCTCTTTCCAACTCTCTCTCTCTCCATCTCTCTCCATCTCTCTCTCTCTCTCTCTCTCTCTCTCCATCTCTCTCTCCATCCATCTCTCTCTCTCTCTCTCATCATTTCTCTCTCTCTCTGTGTAAATGCCAAAGCATCCCTCATTCTCCACATGTTTCTCCCTCCCTCTCTCCAGCTCTCGCTCTCTCTCCATCTCTCTCTCTCTCTCTCTCCATCTCTCCCTCTCCATCTCTCTCTCTCTCTCTCTCTCTCTCTCTCTCTCTCCCTCTCTCCATTTCTCTCTCCCACTCTGTGTAAATGCCAAAGCATCCCTCATTCTCCACACGTCTCTCCCTCCCTCTATCCACTCCTCTCCTCTGTTGACCTATTTATTTCAGTCTGTCTGCCTCAGCCTCTCTTTCTACCGTTCTCTATTTCTGCCTACCTGCTCTGTGCTCTCTCACTCTACTTCTGTCTGTCTGTACCTGTCTACCTCTGTCCCGACTCCCTGTCTCCCTGCTCCTCTCTCCGTCTCCCTGCCCCTCTCTCTGTCTCCCTGCTCCTCTCTCCGTCTCCCTGCCCCTCTCTCCGTCTCCCTGCCCCTCTCTCTGTCTCCCTGCTCCTCTCTCCGTCTCCCTGCCCCTCTCTCCGTCTCCCTGCTCCTCTCTCCGTCTCCCTGCCCCTCTCTCCGTCTGCCTGCTCCTCTCTCCGTCTCCCTGCTCCTCTCTCCGTCTCCCTGCTCCTCTCTCCGTCTCCCTGCCCCTCTCTCCGTCTCCCTGCTCCTCTCTCCGTCTCCCTGCTCCTCTCTCCGTCTCCCTGCCCCTCTCTCCGTCTCCCTGCTCCTCTCTCCGTCTCCCTGCTCCTCTCTCCGTCTCCCTGCTCCTCTCTCCGTCTCCCTGCTCATCTCTCTGTCTCCCTGCCTGCCTCTCTGTTCTCTATCAGTGGTAGTATTCTGTAGGGGATGTAAGTCTATGTGTACACCAACATAAACAATCCATATGTGAGTTTACATTCTTTATGTATCAGCTGAAAAATCATTTTTCAGGCTGAGAGTTGAAGGATGTGAGCTAAATGGCCCTCTATTCCTATATAGTGCTCTACTTTAGACCAGGACCCTATAGAACCCTATTCCATATATAGTGCACTACTTTAGACCAGGGCCCTATAGAACCCTCTTCCCTATATAGTGCACTACTTTAGACCAGGGCCCTATAGAACCCTATTCCCTATATAGTGCACTACTTTAGACCAGGACCCATAGAAAAGTAGTGCACTATATAGGGAATACGTTGCCTTTTGGAACGCAAACAAAGTTTTAGCTGTGTGTGTCTGTGTGTCTGTGTGTCTGTGTGTCTGTGTGTTAGTGTGTGTGTGTGTTAGTGTGTCTGTGTGTCTGTGTGTCTGTGTGTCTGTGGGTTAGTGTGTCTGTGTGTTAGTGTGTCTGTGTGTGTCTGTGTGTTAGTGTGTCTGTGTGTGTCTGTGTGTTAGTGTGTCTGTGTGTCTGTGTGTTAGTGTGTCTGTGTGTTAGTGTGTCTGTGTGTCTGTGTGTCTGTGTGTCTGTGGGTTAGTGTGTCTGTGTGTTAGTGTGTCTGTGTGTCTGTGTGTCTGTGTGTCTGTGTGTCTGTGTGTCTGTGTGTCTGTGTGTTAGTGTGTCTGCGTGTTAGTGTGTCTGTGTGTTAGTGTGTCTGTGTGTCTGTGTGTTAGTGTGTCTGCGTGTTAGTGTGTGTGTGTGTTAGTGTGTCTGTGTGTCTGTGTGTTAGTGTGTCTGCGTGTTAGTGTGTCTGTGTGTTAGTGTGTCTGTGTGTTAGTGTGTCTGTGTGTCTGTGTGTTAGTGTGTCTGTGTGTCTGTGTGTTAGTGTGTCTGTGTGTTAGTGTGTGTGTGTGTCTGTGTGTTAGTGTGTCTGTGTGTTAGTGTGTGTGTGTGTTAGTGTGTGTGTGTGTTAGTGTGTCTGTGTGTCTGTGTGTTAGTGTGTGTGTGTGTTAGTGTGTCTGTGTGTCTGTGTGTTAGTGTGTCTGTGTGTTAGTGTGTCTGTGTGTTAGTGTGTCTGTGTGTTAGTGTGTCTGTGTGTTAGTGTGTCTGCGTGTTAGTGTGTCTGTGTGTGTGTGTGTGTGTCTGTGTTAGTGTGTCTGTGTGTTAGTGTGTCTGTGTGTGTGTGTGTGTGTCTGTGTGTTAGTGTGTCTGTGTGTTAGTGTGTGTGTGTGTTAGTGTGTGTGTGTGTTTGTGTGTCTGTGTGTTAGTGTGTGTGTGTGTTAGTGTGTCTGTGTGTGTGTGTGTTAGTGTGTCTGTGTGTCTGTGTGTTAGTGTGTCTGTGTGTCTGTGTGTTAGTGTGTCTGTGTGTTAGTGTGTCTGTGTGTTAGTGTGTCTGTGTGTTAGTGTGTCTGTGTGTCTGTGTGTCTGTGTGTCTGTGTGTCTGTGTGTCTGTGTGTTAGTGTGTCTGCGTGTTAGTGTGTCTGTGTGTTAGTGTGTCTGTGTGTCTGTGTGTTAGTTTGTCTGCGTGTTAGTGTGTGTGTGTGTTAGTGTGTCTGTGTGTCTGTGTGTTAGTGTGTCTGCGTGTTAGTGTGTCTGTGTGTTAGTGTGTCTGTGTGTCTGTGTGTTAGTGTGTCTGCGTGTTAGTGTGTCTGTGTGTTAGTGTGTGTGTGTTAGTGTGTCTGTATGTTAGTGTGTCTGTGTGTTAGTGTGTGTGTGTTAGTGTGTCTGCGTGTTAGTGTGTCTGTGTGTTAGTGTGTCTGTGTGTCTGTGTGTTAGTGTGTCTGTGTGTTAGTGTGTCTGTGTGTCTGTGTGTTAGTGTGTCTGTGTGTTAGTGTGTCTGTGTGTTAGTGTGTGTGTGTTAGTGTGTCTGTGTGTTAGTGTGTCTGTGTGTTAGTGTGTCTGTGTGTCTGTGTGTTAGTGTGTCTGCGTGTTAGTGTGTCTGTGTGTCTGTGTGTCTGTGTGTGTCTGTGTGTTAGTGTGTGTGTGTTAGTGTGTCTGCGTGTTAGTGTGTCTGTGTGTTAGTGTGTCTGTGTGTCTGTGTGTTAGTGTGTCTGCGTGTTAGTGTGTCTGTGTGTTAGTGTGTGTGTGTGTCTGTGTGTGTCTGCGTGTTAGTGTGTCTGTGTGTTAGTGTGTCTGTGTGTTAGTGTGTCTGTGTGTCTGTGTGTTAGTGTGTCTGCGTGTTAGTGTGTCTGTGTGTCTGTGTGTCTGTGTGTCTGTGTGTTAGTGTGTCTGCGTGTTAGTGTGTCTGTGTGTTAGTGTGTCTGTGTGTCTGTGTGTTAGTGTGTCTGCGTGTTAGTGTGTCTGTGTGTTAGTGTGTCTGTGTGTCTGTGTGTTAGTGTGTCTGCGTGTTAGTGTGTCTGTGTGTTAGTGTGTGTGTGTGTCTGTGTGTGTCTGCGTGTTAC
>NC_050572.1:5347293-5364793 GCF_013265735.2 Oncorhynchus mykiss | reverse complement strand
ACCACATAAACCATAAAACACTACTCCATTAGCCTCTATCACACCTCTACCATATAGACCATAAAACACTACTCCATTAGCCTCTATCACACCTCTACCATACAGACCATAAAACACTACTCCATTAGCCTCTATCACACCTCTACCATACAGACCATAAAACACTACTCCATTAGCCTCTATCACACCTCTACCACATAAACACTAGCCTCTATCACACCTCTACCATATAGACCATAAAACACTACTCCATTAGCCTCTATCACACCTCTACCACATAAACACTAGCCTCTATCACACCTCTACCACATAAACACTAGCCTCTATCACACCTCTACCATATAGACCATAAAATACTACTCCATTAGCCTCTATCACACCTCTACCATACAGACCATAAAACACTACTCCATTAGCCTCTATCACACCTCTACCATACAGACCATAAAACACTACTCCATTAGCCTCTATCACACCTCTACCACATAAACACTAGCCTCTATCACACCTCTACCACATAAACACTAGCCTCTATCACACCTCTACCATATAAACACTAGCCTCTATCACACCTCTACCACATAAACACTAGCCTCTATCACACCTCTACCACATAAACACTAGCCTCTATCACACCTCTACCACATAAACACTAGCCTCTATCACACCTCTACCATATAAACACTAGCCTCTATCACACCTCTACCATATAAACACTAGCCTCTATCACACCTCTACCATATAAACACTAGCCTCTATCACACCTCTACCATATAAACACTAGCCTCTATCACACCTCTACCACATAAACACTAGCCTCTATCACACCTCTACCATATAAACACTAGCCTCTATCACACCTCTACCACATAAACACTAGCCTCTATCACACCTCTACCACATAAACACTAGCCTCTATCACACCTCTACCACATAAACACTAGCCTCTATCACACCTCTACCACATAAACACTAGCCTCTATCACACCTCTACCATATAAACACTAGCCTCTATCACACCTCTACCACATAAACACTAGCCTCTATCACACCTCTACCATATAAACACTAGCCTCTATCACACCTCTACCATACAGACCATAAAACCCTACTCCATTAGCCTCTATCACACCTCTACCACATAAACACTAGCCTCTATCACACCTCTACCACATAAACACTAGCCTCTATCACACCTCTACCATATAAACACTAGCCTCTATCACACCTCTACCATACAGACCATAAAACCCTACTCCATTAGCCTCTATCACACCTCTACCACATAAACCATAAAACCCTACTTCACTAGCCTCTATCACACCTCTACCATACAGACCATAAAACCCTACTTCACTAGCCTCTATCACACCTCTACCACATAAACCATAAAACCCTACTTCACTAGCCTCTATCACACCTCTACCACATAAACACTAGCCTCTATCACACCTCTACCACATAAACACTAGCCTCTATCACACCTCTACCACATAAACACTAGCCTCTATCACACCTCTACCACATAAACACTAGCCTCTATCACACCTCTACCACATAAACACTAGCCTCTATCACACCTCTACCACATAAACCATAAAACACTACTCCATTAGCCTCTATCACACCTCTACCACATAAACACTAGCCTCTATCACACCTCTACCATACAGACCATAAAACCCTACTCCATTAGCCTCTATCACACCTCTACCACATAAACACTAGCCTCTATCACACCTCTACCACATAAACACTAGCCTCTATCACACCTCTACCACATAAACACTAGCCTCTATCACCTTTTTAATGAGGCAGTAAATGAGGTTGATACTGACAATTGATATGTACAAACTATGGCATATGTGGAGGCAGGTAGCCTAGTGGTTAGAGCGTTAGGCCGGTAACCGAAAGATTGCTGGATCGAATCCCCGAGCTGGTAAAAATCTGAAGTTCTGAACAATGCAGTTAACCCACTGTTCCCCGATAGGCCATCATCGTAATTAACTATTTGTTATTTTTTTTATTTTACTAGGCAAGTCAGTTAAGAACACATTCTTATTTTCAATGATGGCCTAGGAACAGTGGGTTAACTGCCTGTTCCTGGGCAGAACGACAGATTTGTACCTTGTCAGCTCGGGGATTTGAACTTGCAACCTTCTGGTTACTGGTCCAACGTTCTAACCACTAGGCTACCCTGCCGCCCCGTTCTTAGTTCTTAACTGACTTGCCTAGTTAAATAAACGGTTAAAAGTGGACGATAAGAGGCAATCTGTCATTTCGATTGAGACATTAATGAGCGAGCTAGGAAGGACGTAGTCAGTATAACTACTTGTTCAGAACTTTTGCGATGGAGACAGAATTCAGAACATGGGCCGTTCTTACAGCACTGCACTGTAAGGTCTACACCTTTTGGACAACAAGTCAGAACCGTAGGATAAATAAAGGGGGCATACGTTGCATTCAGAAAGTATGCAGACCCCTTCCCTTTTTCCACATTTTGTTACTTTACAGCCTTATTCTAAACTAGACTAATTTATTTTCTTCATTCATCTACACACAATACCCAATAATGAGAAAGCGAAATCAAGTTTTTATAGCCTCCCTTAAAACACATGCCCCCGCCTTTCAACTTTTGCCCCCCAGCCTCCCCTCCCTCACACCTCCTCCTTTACCCCCCTCTTCACACCCCCTTCACACCTCCCCCTTCACCCCCCTTTACACCCCCCCTTCATACCTCCCCCTTCACCCCCCCTTCTTCATTCCTTTCTGACACACACACACACCATCCATCCTGCTCTGCCAGTACAGATTGATTCCTAGACCAACCCCAGGACAGACACACACACAGATACACACACATGCCCCCAGGAGAGCACGCTGGCCTACATTAACAGTGGGGGTCTGGTTCTGCTGTTACCCAGGAGGCCGTGGGGGCAGCCCAGGGGGTCACATGATCTGTGGCTAGGCCCACAGTTGGTGATCTACTTTAACAAGCAGGGACAAATGGGATTCCTCCATTATTCATACAGACACACTGTTCTCCATCAGCTCTCCATCTGCTTTCACTGAACCGGACTCATTTCAGCATTGATGGCGTAGACTGGCTTGTAGAGAAGATAAACCAGACATCTGGCTTGTAGAGAAGAGAAACCAGACATCTGGCTTGTAGAGAAGAGAAACCAGACATCTGGCTTGTATAAACCAGACATCTGGCTTGTAGAGAAGAGAAACCAGTCATATGGCTTGTAGAGAACATAAACCAGGCATCTGGCTTGTAGAGAAGATAAACCAGACATCTGGCTTGTAGAGAAGATAAACCAGACATCTGGCTTGTAGAGAAGATAAACCAGACATCTGGCTTGTAGAGAAGATAAACCAGACATCTGGCTTGTAGAGAAGAGAAACCAGACATATGGCTTGTAGAGAAGAGAAACCAGACATCTGGCTTGTAGAGAAGAGAAACCAGACATTTGGCTTGTAGAGAAGATAAACCAGACATCTGACTTGTAGAGAAGATAAACCAGACATCTGGCTTGTAGAGAACTGAAACCAGACATCTGGCTTGTAGAGAAGATAAACCAGACATCTGGCTTGTAGAGAAGATAAACCAGACATGTGGCTTGTAGAGACGATAAACCAGACATCTGGCTTGTAGAGAAGAGAAACCAGACATCTGGCTTGTAGAGAAGAGAAACCAGACATCTGGCTTGTAGAGAAGATAAACCAGACATCTGGCTTGTAGAGAAGATAAACCAGACATCTGGCTTGTACAGAAGATAAACCAGACATCTGGCTTGTACAGAAGATAAACCAGACATCTGGCTTGTAGAGAAGAGAAACCAGACATCTGGCTTGTAGAGACGATAAACCAGACATCTGGCTTGTAGAGAAGAGAAACCAGACATCTGGCTTGTAGAGAAGAGAAACCAGACATCTGGCTTGTAGAGAATAGAAACCAGACATCTGGCTTGTAGAGAATAGAAACCAGACATCTGCCTTGTAGAGAAGAGAAACCAGACATCTGGCTTGTAGAGACAATAAACCAGACATCTGGCTTGTAGAAAAGAGAAACCAGACATCTGGCTTGTAGAGACGATAAACCAGACATCTGGCTTGTAGAGACGATAAACCAGACATCTGGCTTGTACAGAATAGAAACCAGACATCTGGCTTGTAGAGAATAGAAACCAGACATCTGGCTTGTAGAGAATAGAAACCAGACATCTGGCTTGTAGAGAAGAGAAACCAGACATCTGGCTTGTAGAGACGATAGACCAGACATATGGCTTGTAGAAAAGAGAAACCAGACATCTGGCTTGTAGAGACGATAAACCAGACATCTGGCTTGTAGAGACGATAAACCAGACATCTGGCTTGTAGAGAAGAGAAACCAGACATCTGGCTTGTAGAGACGATAAACCAGACTGGATTTGTACACTTCCCTCTGCGTTGTTAAAGAAAACAACAGGAAAAGGAAATCCAACCAGAGTTGATTGATTAAACGATTAGAGAAAACAAAAAGATAATTAATTACATGACACATTGGAAAGAATTAACAAAAAAACAGAGCAAACTAGAATGCTATTTGGCCCTAAACAGAGAGTACACAGTCACAGAATACCTGACCACTGTGACTGACCCAAACTTAAGGAAAGCTTTGACTATGTACTGACACAGTGAGCATAGCCTTGCTATTGAGAAAGGCCGCTGTAAGCAGACATTGCTCTCAAGAGAAGACAGGCAATGTACACACTGCCCACAAAATGAGGTGGAAACTGAACTGCACTTCCTAACCTCCTGTCCATTGCATGACCATATTAGAGACACATATTTCCCTCAGATTACACAGATCCACAAATAATTAGAAAACAAACCCAATTTTGATAAACTCCCATATCTACTGGGTGAAATGCCACAGTGTGTCATCACAGCAGCAAGATTTGTGACCTGCTGCCACAAGAAAAGGGCAACCAGTGAAGAACAAACACCATTGCAAATACAACCCATATTTATGCTTAATTATTTTCCCTTGAGTACTTTAACCATTTGTACATTGTTACAACACTCTATATATACATGATATGACATTTGTAATGTCTTTATTGCTTTGAAACTTCTGTATGTGTAATTGTTACTGTTTTTATTGTTTATTTCACTTTTGTATATTATCTACCTCACTTGCTTTGGCAATGTTAACACATGTTTCCCATGCCATTAAAGCCCTTGAATTGAATATATTGAATAGAGAGAGAGAGAGAGAGAGAGAGAGAGAGAGAGAGAGAGAGAGAGAGAGAGAGAGAGAGAGCGAGAGAGAGAGAGAGAGAGAGAGAGAGAGAGAGAGAGAGAGAGAGAGAGAGAGAGAGAGAGAGAGAGAGAGAGAGAGAGAGAGAGGGAGAGAGAGAGAGAGAGAGAGAGAGAGACAGAGATACAGAGAGAGACAGAGACGGAAGAAGAGAGAGAGAGAAGAGAGTATCCCCCGATAAAAACTATCTGTAGCTACACACAAACTCACACACACACAAACACACACTAAGTGTAGATAAACCACCACAAGGGACAGTGCTAATACTGTATAAGTCTGCACTGATAAGGGAGGAAGGCTGTAAGGTTGACACACACAGTCACATACACACACAGTCACATTCATTATTTCATGTTGTGCGTACAAGGCCGACCCCCAGACTAATACAAAGGCCATGTGACTGAATTACAAAATATTATCCAGGCTGTGAGCTATGGAACAACAGAGGCATAAATGAGTTAGGACTGGAACCAGAGAGACCAGGAATGGAGAGAGAGAGTAAGGGCTGGAGAGAGAGAGAGAGAGGAAGGGATGGAGAGAGGGAGGAAGTGATGAGAGAGAGAGGAAGGGATGGAGAGATGGAGGAAGGGATGGAGAGAGAGATGACGGGCTGGAGAGAGAGAGGAAGGAAGGGATGGAGAGAGGGAGGAAGTGATGAGAGAGAGAGGAAGGGATGGAGAGACAGAGAGAAAGGAATGGAGAGAGAAAAGAGAGGAAGGGATGTAGGGGATACAGAGAGACAGAGACAGAAGACATTAGTGACACATGGAAGGTGTTCTGACCGTGTTAGACCACTGAGCTAAACCCAAGGCACAATGAGTATTCAGGTCTCGGGTCTCAGGCAGGGTCATTCATCATGTAAGCATTCAGTTCCACAACATAGTAACCACGTGTTACAGTGACAAGTGGGAATGAATGGACTTTTGACATTACAAGACACAATTGATAGATAATAAAGGATTGGCACAGTTATACACTTACCACATCTTCCATTAAAGCCTAGTAGAAGTGTGAAAAGGAAAAAGAGGACTGCCCCCCTTCTCATCGTCGGGGTTGCAGTGGAGCAGGTTGAGAGCTTCAAGTTCCTTGGTGTCCACATGACCAACATGGTCCAAACACACCATGACAGTCGTGAAGCGGGCACGACAAAACGTATTCCCCCTCAGGCCTGGAGGGAAGCTATTGTCATCCGCTACCTAAGAATAGTAAAGCCCCCTTCACTGGCTCAAATAGCCGACCAAATCAGCCTGTTACCAACCCTTTGTAAAGTTCTGGAAAAAATGGTGTTTGACTAGATACAATTTTAAAGTAAACAAATTGACAACAGACATTCAGCATGGTTATAGGGAAGGACATTCAACAAGCACAGCACAAATGACTGATGATTGGCTGAGAGAAATTCTTGATAAAAAATATTATGGGGGCTGTTTTGTTAGAGTTCAGTGTGTCGTTTGACATTATCGTCTGCTGCTGGAAAAAACGTATGTGTCATGGCTTTACACCCCCTGCTATTTTGTGGATAAAGAGTTACCTGTCTAACAGAACACAGAGGGTGTTCTTTAATGGAAGCCTCTCCAACATAATCCAGGTAGAATCAGGAATTCTCCAGGGCAGCTGTTTAGGCCCCTTACTTTTTAAAATCTTTACTAAAGCTTTGAGTAAAGCCAGTGTGTCTACGTATGCGACTGAATCAACACTATACACGTCAGCTACTACAGCGACTGAAATGACTGCAACACTTAATTAACAAAGAGCTGCAGTTAGTTTCAGAATGGGTGGCAAGGAATATATTTGTCCTAAGTATTTAAAATTGTATTTGGGACAAATCATTCAATAAACCCTAAATCTGTAATAAATCATGTGGAAATTAGGCAAGATGAGGTGACTAAACCCTGGATTGTAAACTGGATTGTACACTGGATTGTAAACTGGATTGTAAACTTTCATGGTATTTTCAACCTCTCTGAGTCTGTAATACCAACATGTTTCAAGCAGACCTCCATAGTCCTTGTGCCCAAGAACACTAAGGTAACATGCTTAAATGACTACCGACCCGTAGTACTCACGTCTGTAGCCATGAAGAGCTTTGAAAGGCTGGTGATCGCTCACATCAACACATTCATCCCAGAAACACTAGACCCACTCCAATTTGCATACCACCCCAACAGATCCACAGATGATGCAATCTCTATTGCACTCCACACTGGACCTTTCACACCTGGACAAAAGGAACACCTACATGAGAATGCTGTTCATTGACTACAGCTCAGCGTTCAACATCATGGTGCCCTCAAAGCTCAGCAATAAGCTAAGGACCCGGGGACTAAACACCTCCCTCTGCAACTGGATCCTGGACTTCCTGATGGGCCTCCCCCTGGTGGTGAGGGTAGGTAGCAACACATCTGCCACGCTGATCCTTAACACAGGAGCCCCTCACGAGGTCAGAGACCTGGCCGTGTGGAACTAGGACAACAACCTCCCCCTCAACGTGATCAAGACAAAGGAGATGATTGTGGACTACAGAAAAATGAGGACCGAGTACGTCCCCATTCTCATCGATGGAGTGGAGCAGGTTGAGAGAGCTTCAAGTTCCTTGGTGTCCACATCACCAACAAACTAACATGGTCCAAACACACCATGACAGCCGTGAAGAGGGCACGACAAAACCTATTCCCCATCAGGAGACTGAAAAAGACTTGGCATGGGTCCTCAGATACTCAAAAGGTTTTACAGCTGCACCATCGAGAGCATCCTGACGGGTTGCATCACTGCCTGGTATGGCAACTGCCCAAGTTTCCTGCCATCCAGGACCTCTATACAAGGTGGTGTCAGAGGAAGGCCCTAAACATTGTCAAAGACTCCAGCCACCCTAATCATAGACTGTTCTCTCTGCTACCATACGGCAAGCGGTACCGGAGCACCAAGTCTAGGTCCAAGAGGCTTCTAAACAGCTTCTATCCCCAATCCATAAGACTCCTGAACAGCTAATCAATTGGCCATCCCCCCTCTTTTACACCGCTGATACTCTCTATCATTATCTATGCATAGTCACTTTAATAACTCTACCTACATGTACATATTACCTCAACTACCTCGTAACCAGTGCCCCTCCACATTGACTCTGTACCGGTACCCCCTGTATATAGCCTCCACATTGACTCTGTACCGGTACCCCCTGTATATAGCCTCCACATTGACTCTGTACCGTAATACCCTGTATATAGCCTCCACATTGACTCTGTACCGGTACCCCCTGTATATAGCCTCCACATTGACTCTGTACCGGTACCCCCTGTATATAGCCTCCACATTGACTCTGTACCGTAATACCCTGTATATAGCCTCCACATTGACTCTGTACCGGTACCCCCTGTATATAGCCTCCACATTGACTCTGTACCGGTACCCCCTGTATATAGCCTCCACATTGACTCTTTACCGGTACCCCCTGTATATAGCCTCCACATTGACTCTGTACCGTAATACCCTGTATATAGCCTCCACATTGACTCTGTACCGTAATACCCTGTATATAGCCTCCACATTGACTCTGTAACGTAATACCCTGTATACAGCCACCACATTGACTCTGTACTGGTACCCCCTGTATATAGCCTCCACATTGACTCTGTACCGTAACACCCTGTATATAGCCTCCACATTGACTCTGTACCGGTACCCCCTGTATATAGCCTCCACATTGACTCTGTACCGTAACACCCTGTATATAGCCTCCACATTGACTCTGTACCGTAACACCCTGTATATAGCCTCCACATTGACTCTGTACCGTAATACCCTGTATATAGCCTCCACATTGACTCTGTACCGTAATACCCTGTATATAGCCTCCACATTGACTCTGTACCGGTACCCCCTGTATATAGCCTCCACATTGACTCGGTGCCGGTACCCCCTGTATGTAGGCTCCACATTGACTCTGTACCGTAACACCATGTATATAGCCTCCACATTGACTCTGTACCGTAACACCCTGTATATAGCCTCCACATTGACTCTGTACCGTAACACCCTGTATATAGTCTCCACATTGACTCTGTACCGTAACACCCTGTATATAGCCTCCATATTGACTCTGTACCGTAACACCCTGTATATAGCCTCCACATTGACTCTGTACCGTAACACCCTGTATATAGCCTCCACATTGACTCTGTACCGTAATACCCTGTATATAGCCTCCACATTGACTCTGTACCGTAATACCCTGTATATAGCCTCCACATTGACTCTGTACCGTAATACCCTGTATATAGCCTCCACCCCCCTGTATATATTGTTATTTTTTTCTTCTCCTCTTAAATTACTGTTTTACTTTTATCTCTTATTCTTATCCATATTTTTTTTAAACTGAATTTTAAAACTGCATTGTTGGTTAGGGGCTCGTAAGTAAGCTTTTCACTGTAAGGTCTACTACACCTGTTGTATTCAGCATTTCACTGTGAGGTCTACTACACCTGTTGTATTCAGCATTTCACTGTGAGGTCTACTACACCTGTTGTATTCAGCATTTCACTGTGAGGTCTACTACACCTGTTGTATTCAGCATTTCACTGTGAGGTCTACTACACCTGTTGTATTCAGCATTTCACTGTGAGGTCTACTACACCTGTTGTATTCAGCATTTCACTGTGAGGTCTACTACACCTGTTGTATTCAGCATTTCACTGTAAGGTCTACTACACCTGTTGTATTCAGCATTTCACTGTGAGGTCTACTACACCTGTTGTATTCAGCATTTCACTGTGAGGTCTACTACACCTGTTGTATTCAGCATTTCACTGTGAGGTCTACTACACCTGTTGTATTCAGCATTTCACTGTGAGGTCTACTACACCTGTTGTATTCAGCATTTCACTGTAAGGTCTACTACACCTGTTGTATTCAGCATTTCACTGTGAGGTCTACTACACCTGTTGTATTCAGCATTTCACTGTAAGGTCTACTACACCTGTTGTATTCAGCATTTCACTGTGAGGTCTACTACACCTGTTGTATTCAGCATTTCACTGTAAGGTCTACTACACCTGTTGTATTCAGCATTTCACTGTGAGGTCTACTACACCTGTTGTATTCAGCATTTCACTGTGAGGTCTACTACACCTGTTGTATTCAGCATTTCACTGTAAGGTCTACTACACCTGTTGTATTCAGCATTTCACTGTAAGGTCTACTACACCTGTTGAATTCAGCATTTCACTGTAAGGTCTACTACACCTGTTGTATTCAGCATTTCACTGTGAGGTCTACTACACCTGTTGTATTCAGCATTTCACTGTAAGGTCTACTACACCTGTTGTATTCAGCATTTCACTGTAAGGTCTACTACACCTGTTGTATTCAGCATTTCACTGTAAGGTCTACTACACCTGTTGTATTCAGCATTTCACTGTAAGGTCTACTACACCTGTTGTATTCAACATTTCACTGTAAGGTCTACTACACCTGTTGTATTCAGCATTTCACTGTGAGGTCTACTACACCTGTTGTATTCAGCATTTCACTGTGAGGTCTACTACACCTGTTGTATTCAGCATTTCACTGTAAGGTCTACTACACCTGTTGTATTCAGCATTTCACTGTGAGGTCTACTACACCTGTTGTATTCAGCATTTCACTGTAAGGTCTACTACACCTGTTGTATTCAGCATTTCACTGTAAGGTCTACTACACCTGTTGTATTCAGCATTTCACTGTGAGGTCTACTACACCTGTTGTATTCAGCATTTCACTGTAAGGTCTACTACACCTGTTGTATTCAGCATTTCACTGTAAGGTCTACTACACCTGTTGTATTCAGCATTTCACTGTGAGGTCTACTACACCTGTTGTATTCAGCATTTCACTGTGAGGTCTACTACACCAGTTGTATTCAGCATTTCACTGTAAGGTCTACTACACCTGTTGTATTCAGCATTTCACTGTAAGGTCTACTACACCTGTTGTATTCAGCATTTCACTGTAAGGTCTACTACACCTGTTGTATTCAGCATTTCACTGTGAGGTCTACTACACCTGTTGTATTCAGCATTTCACTGTGAGGTCTACTACACCAGTTGTATTCAGCATTTCACTGTGAGGTCTACTACACCTGTTGTATTCAGCATTTCACTGTAAGGTCTACTACACCTGTTGTATTCAGCATTTCACTGTAAGGTCTACTACACCTGTTGTATTCAGCATTTCACTGTGAGGTCTACTACACCTGTTGTATTCAGCATTTCACTGTGAGGTCTACTACACCTGTTGTATTCAGCATTTCACTGTGAGGTCTACTACACCTGTTGTATTCAGCATTTCACTGTAAGGTCTACTACACCTGTTGTATTCAGCATTTCACTGTAAGGTCTACTACACCTGTTGTATTCAGCATTTCACTGTGAGGTCTACTACACCTGTTGTATTCAGCATTTCACTGTGAGGTCTACTACACCTGTTGTATTCAGCATTTCACTGTGAGGTCTACTACACCTGTTGTATTCAGCATTTCACTGTAAGGTCTACTACACCTGTTGTATTCAGCATTTCACTGTAAGGTCTACTACACCTGTTGTATTCAGCATTTCACTGTGAGGTCTACTACACCTGTTGTATTCAGCATTTCACTGTAAGGTCTACTACACCTGTTGTATTCAGCATTTCACTGTAAGGTCTACTACACCTGTTGTATTCAGCATTTCACTGTAAGGTCTACTACACCTGTTGTATTCAGCATTTCACTGTGAGGTCTACTACACCTGTTGTATTCAGCATTTCACAGTGAGGTCTACTACACCTGTTGTATTCAGCATTTCACTGTGAGGTCTACTACACCTGTTGTATTCAGCATTTCACTGTGAGGTCTACTACACCTGTTGTATTCAGCATTTCACTGTAAGGTCTACTACACCTGTTGTATTCAGCATTTCACTGTAAGGTCTACTACACCTGTTGTATTCAGCATTTCACTGTGAGGTCTACTACACCTGTTGTATTCAGCATTTCACTGTGAGGTCTACTACACCTGTTGTATTCAGCATTTCACTGTGAGGTCTACTACACCTGTTGTATTCAGCATTTCACTGTAAGGTCTACTACACCTGTTGTATTCAGCATTTCACTGTAAGGTCTACTACACCTGTTGTATTCAGCATTTCACTGTGAGGTCTACTACACCTGTTGTATTCAGCATTTCACTGTGAGGTCTACTACACCTGTTGTATTCAGCATTTCACTGTGAGGTCTACTACACCTGTTGTATTCAGCATTTCACTGTAAGGTCTACTACACCTGTTGTATTCAGCATTTCACTGTAAGGTCTACTACACCTGTTGTATTCAGCATTTCACTGTGAGGTCTACTACACCTGTTGTATTCAGCATTTCACTGTAAGGTCTACTACACCTGTTGTATTCAGCATTTCACTGTAAGGTCTACTACACCTGTTGTATTCAGCATTTCACTGTAAGGTCTACTACACCTGTTGTATTCAGCATTTCACTGTAAGGTCTACTACACCTGTTGTATTCAGCATTTCACTGTGAGGTCTACTACACCTGTTGTATTCAGCATTTCACTGTAAGGTCTACTACACCTGTTGTATTCAGCATTTCACTGTAAGGTCTACTACACCTGTTGTATTCAGCATTTCACTGTAAGGTCTACTACACCTGTTGTATTCAGCATTTCACTGTGAGGTCTACTACACCTGTTGTATTCAGCATTTCACTGTAAGGTCTACTACACCTGTTGTATTCAGCATTTCACTGTGAGGTCTACTACACCTGTTGTATTCAGCATTTCACTGTGAGGTCTACTACACCTGTTGTATTCAGCATTTCACTGTAAGGTCTACTACACCTGTTGTATTCAGCATTTCACTGTGAGGTCTACTACACCTGTTGTATTCAGCATTTCACTGTAAGGTCTACTACACCTGTTGTATTCAGCATTTCACTGAGGTCTACTACACCTGTTGTATTCGGCATTTCACTGTGAGGTCTACTACACCTGTTGTATTCAGCATTTCACTGTTAGGTCTACTACACCTGTTGTATTCAGCATTTCACTGTGAGGTCTACTACACCTGTTGTATTCAGCATTTCACTGTAAGGTCTACTACACCTGTTGTATTCAGCATTTCACTGTAAGGTCTACTACACCTGTTGCATTCGGCGCATGTGACTAAAACAATCAGATTTTATTTTATTTGTAAATGCCTTGGTAGGTTGACTGATTGCAGGTTGCAGGCACTGGTTACAGTTTGAAAGGGCAGCTTGATGAGAGCCAGTCAATATTTAAATCACCCAGAAAATATACTTCTCTGTTGATCACATACATTATCAACCATTTCACACACACTGTATTATCCAGATTCTGACTTTTAGCACTTGGTGGTCTATAGCAGCTTCCCACCTGAATGGGCTTTAGGTGAGGCAGATGAACCTGGAGCCATATTAACTTCAACAGTATTTAACATTATCCAGATACTGACTGTCTATAGCAGCTTCCCACCAGAATGGGCTTTAGTTGAGGCAGATGAACCTGTAGCCATATTAACTTCAACAGTATTTAACATGAGATTGTCTCTAAGCAACAGACTAATAAGAGAGTTCCAATAACGAGTGGTGCAGCAGTCTGAGGCAGCGGTCTGAGGCAGCGGTCTGAGGCAGGGTTCTGAGGCAGGGGTCTGAGGCAGGAGTCTGAGACAGGGGTCTGAGGCAGGGGTCTGAGACAGGGGTCTGAGGCAGGGGTCTGAGGCAGAGTTCTGAGGCAAGGGTCTGAGGCAAGGGTCTGAGGCAGGGGTCTGAGGCAGGGGTCTGAGGCAGCGGTCTGAGGCAGGGGTCTGAGGCAGCGGTCTGAGGCAGGGGTCTGAGGCAGGGTTCTGAGGCAGGGGTCTGAGGCAGGGGTCTGAGGCAGGGGTCTTAGGCAGGGGTCTGAGGCAGGGGTCTGAGGCAGGGGTCTGAGGCAGGGGTCTTAGGCAGGGGTCTGAGGCAGGGGTCTGAGGCAGGGGTCTGAGGCAGCGGTCTAAGGCAGGGGTCTGAGGCAGCGGTCTGAGGCAGGGGTCTGAGGCAGGGGTCTGAGGCAGCGGTCTGAGGCAGGGGTCTGAGGCAGGGGTCTGAGGCAGGGGTCTGAGGCAGGGGTCTGAGGCAGGGGTCTGAGGCAGCGGTCTAAGGCAGGGGTCTGAGGCAGGGGTCTGAGGCAGGGGTCTGAGGCAGGGGTCTGAGGCAGCGGTCTAAGGCAGGGGTCTGAGGCAGCAGTCTGAGGCAGCGGTCTAAGGCAGGGGTCTGAGGCAGCAGTCTGAGGCAGCGGTCTGAGGCGGTGGTCTGAGGCAGGGGTCTGAGGCAGGAGTCTGAGGCAGCGGTCTGAGACAGGGGTCTCAGGGGTCTGAGACAGGGGTCTCAGGGGTCTGAGGCAGCGGTCTGAGACAGGGGTCTGAGACAGGGGTCTTAGGCAGCGGTCTGAGGCAGCGATCTGAGACAGGGGTCTCAGGGGTCTGAGACAGAGGTCTGAGGCAGAGGTCTGAGGCAGGGGTCTGGTGCAGCGGTCTAAGGCACTGCATCTCAGTGTTAGAGGCATCACTACAGACCCTGGTTCGAACCCGGGCTGTATCACAATCGGGAGTCCCATAGGGCGGCGCACAATTTTCCCAGCGTCGTCTGGGTTAGGGGAGGGTTTGGCCGGGGTAGGCCATCATTGTAAATAAGAATTTGTTCTTTAACTGACTTGCCTAGTTAAATAAAGGTTAAATATCAGCTAGTTTTTAGTTTTTCCCTCCCACTCGCAGAGAGTCCTTGCTACATTGAGAAATTGCTCTTTGCTCTTTGCTAAGCTTTATTAATGAAAAACAGTCCCAGGAAGGTGCTTAATTGTTACCCTGAAATTATTAGATATTGAGATAAAAACATTGGACCTTTAAACTAAATCAAACAGGTCAGAGGGAATGAGAAATGAAACAGGTCAGAGGGGAATGAGAAATCAAACAGGTCAGAGGGGATGAGAAATCAAACAGGTCAGAGGGGATGAGAAATCAAACAGGTCAGAAGGGATGAGAAATGAAACAGATCAGAGGGGTTAATGAGAAATCACACAGGTCAGAGGGGATGAGATATCAAACAGGTCAGAGGGAATGAGAAATGAAACAGGTCAGAGGGGAATGAGAAATCAAACAGGTCAGAAGGGATGAGAAATGAAACAGGTCAGAGGGGTTAATGAGAAATCAAACAGGTCAGAGGGGATGAGATATCAAACAGGTCAGAGGGAATGAGAAATCAAACAGGTCAGAGGGAATGAGAAATCAAACAGGTCAGATGGAATGAGAAATCAAATCGGTCAGAGGGAATGAGAAATCAAACAGGTCAGAGGGGATGAGATATCAAACAGGTCAGAGACTAGGTTGTTGGTCACTCCGGTTCCTCTTAGGATTCCTGAGGTAGATTCCCTCACGTCTCCTCCCTCCCGCACCCCCCCCCTCCCTCCCTCCCTCCCTCCCCCCTTTCTCCTCTGCTCATCTCTCATTGGCTGACGTATGGCTTTGGATTTCAAAAGAGGTGAACTGGGGTGAAAATTATTATTTTTCTATTTTTCCCTTTCTATCTCTTTCTTCCTCTCTCTCTCCTCTTATAGAAAAAACCACATGACATTTCACATGATTTTCCCGTGTTTTTGGAACACTTCACACGTGATCAGGTTTTCACATATGTAGATCATGATATGTGATCACATGAAACACGTGTTTTTGGAACACTTCACCTTATCACGTGAAATTCATGTGGTTAAGGGTCATTTGCTCTCTCTTTCTCTGAATAATTCATTTGGATGAGAAAACTACCATCGCATTTAATCAAAGTCGTTATATCTTCTCGGATCTCTTCTCTGCATAGAGTGTTCCTGCCTTGAGAGGAACAGAATAATCCTCCATGTGGGGAGACATCTCAGAGACAGAGAGAGAGAGAGAGAGAGAGAGAGAGAGAGAGAGAGAGAGAGAGAGAGAGAGAGAGAGAGAGAGAGAGAGAGAGAGAGAGAGAGAGAGAGAGAGAGAGAGAGAGAGAGGGAGAGAGAGAGAGAGAGAGAGAGAGAGAGAGAGAGAGAGAGAGGGATAGAGAGAGGGATAGAGAGAGACAGAGAGAGAGAGAGAGGGGGGGATAGAGACAGAGAGAGGGATAGAGAGAGAGAGAGAGGGGGGATAGAGACAGAGAGAGGGATAGAGAGAGAGAGAGAGAGAGAGAGAGAGAGAGAGAGAGAGAGGGATAGAGAGAGGGATAGAGAGAGAGAGAGAGAGAGAGAGAGGGGGGGATAGAGACAGAGAGAGAGAGAGAGAGAGAGAGATGTACATGCTTAATGGTAGAATCAGAGGGGACTCTTTAGGTCAGTTTACTTACTGCTCAGCTCTTGGGACAAGTGTAGTCGATTATGCCATCACTGACATTGACCCCTCCTCCATTAGTGCATTCACTGTCAGACCACAGACACCATTGTCAGATCACAGTCAGATCAACGTGTTTCTGAAGAAATTAACCGGCAATATTCATTCAAAAAAACAGCCCAATAAACTTTACAACATAAACCAATCGTTCAGATGGGCTCCAAACAGTGCAGAGGCATTCATTGAAACATTGAACTCAAATGAAATGATGAACTCTATACAGTTTTTCAATAACTCACAGTACCAAAACAATAAAGATGGTGTCAATTCAGCTACCCAAAACATCAACTGCATATTCCAAAAAGCAGCATCGAAAGCAAATTTGAGAAAACCAAAGCAATGCAACATCAGAAGCAAAAATCAAAATGTTTCTGACAAATGGTTTGATAATGAATGTAAAACAATTAGAAAACACCTAAGACAAATGTCAAACAAAAAACATAAGCAGCAAAACAACCCAGAGCTACGATATGAATACTTTGAAACTCTGAAACAGTATAAACAAACACTGAAATGCAAGAAATGGAATTATACCAACAAGACACTTGATGAAATTGAAAACGCAATTGACCAAAATCAGTTCTGGGACATGTGGAACAATTTAAGCACAACAAAGCCACAAGAATTAGCCATACAAGATGTAGGAATTTGGAAAACTTACTTTGATAATCTATACAAAAACATCCCACAAAAAGACTTAAACCAGAACCAATTAGAAATTAAAGAAAAATTGAACATCCTGGAATCAGTCATTAAAAACAACCAAAATC
>NC_050572.1:5297293-5339793 GCF_013265735.2 Oncorhynchus mykiss | reverse complement strand
TCAGCTCTTGGAATATCCAGGGCCTATACTCTTCACATTTTGGTTATAAAACAACTAATCCAGAATTGATTAAAAACATCAAGGGACAGGACATCATAATCCTACTGGAAACATGGTGTCGTGGAGACATAGATACTCAGTGTCCCTCAGGCTATAGAGAAAGTTTACTACCATCAATCAAACATAAAAATGTTAAACGGGGCCGAGACTCAGGTGGAATCATCATTTGGCATAAGCAGGACTTAGCACTGAATGAAATGAAAAAAGGTACCACTCACATTTGGCTAAAACTTAACAAAGGTACAATCTATTGTGACAATGATGTATACATATGTGCAGCTTATGCTCCTCCTTCAGATTCATCATATTATGATGATCAGTTTTTTGACAATCTCCAGACAGAAATCATTACATTTCAGGCGCAGGGTAAAGTGCTTCTTTGTGGAGATTTCAATGCAAGAACAGGTTCTGAGCCTGACTACACTGATGCGGGAGGTAACCACCACATATTTGGACACCCCTCCTTGTACAGTAGCCCTATTATAAATAATAGAAACAGTCCTGACCAAATACTGAACAAAAATGGAAAAGAGTTAGTACATCTCTGTCGAGCCTTAGGCCTGTACATGCTTAATGGTAGAATCAGAGGGGACTCTTTAGGTCAGTTTACTTACTGCTCAGCTCTTGGGACAAGTGTAGTCGATTATGCCATCACTGACATTGACCCCTCCTCCATTAGTGCATTCACTGTCAGACCACAGACACCATTGTCAGATCACAGTCAGATCAACGTGTTTCTGAAGAAATTAACCGGCAATATTCATTCAAAAAAACAGCCCAATAAACTTTACAACATAAACCAATCGTTCAGATGGGCTCCAAACAGTGCAGAGGCATTCATTGAAACATTGAACTCAAATGAAATGATGAACTCTATACAGTTTTTCAATAACTCACAGTACCAAAACAATAAAGATGGTGTCAATTCAGCTACCCAAAACATCAACTGCATATTCCAAAAAGCAGCATCGAAAGCAAATTTGAGAAAACCAAAGCAATGCAACATCAGAAGCAAAAATCTAAATGTTACTGACAAATGGTTTGATAATGAATGTAAAACAATTAGAAAACACCTAAGACAAATGTCAAACAAAAAACATAAGCAGCAAAACAACCCAGAGCTACGATATGAATACTTTGAAACTCTGAAACAGTATAAACAAACACTGAAATGCAAGAAATTGAATTATACCAACAAGACACTTGATGAAATTGAAAACGCAATTGACCAAAATCAGTTCTGGGACATGTGGAACAATTTAAGCACAACAAAGCCACAAGAATTAGCCATACAAGATGTAGGAATTTGGAAAACTTACTTTGATAAGCTATACAAAAACATCCCACAAAAAGACTTAAACCAGAACCAATTAGAAATTAAAGAAAAATTGAACATCCTGGAATCAGTCATTAAAAACAACCAAAATCCATTAGATTACCCAATAACCCAACAAGAACTAAATGAAAAGCTAAAATCTATTAAATCAAAAAAGGCTTGTGGTGTAGACAACATCAGAAATGAAATGCTGAAAAACAGCACACCTGAGTTGCAAAATGCTGTGCTTAAATTGTTCAACATGGTTTTAACTTCTGGCTGCTTCCCTGATGTCTGGAACCAGGGGCTCATCTCCCCTATCCACAAAAGTGGAGACAAATCAGACCCCAATAATTACAGGGGAATTTGCGTCAACAGTAACTTGGGAAAGATTTTCTGTAGCATTTTGAATTCAAGAATTCAAACCTTTCTTCAAGAAAAAAATGTAATAAGTAAATGTCAAATTGGCTTTCTCCCTAACCATCGCACTACTGACCATATATACACCTTACACACACTAATTAATAAACACGTCCACCAAAAAAAAGAGGGCAAAATCTTTGCTTGCTTTATTGACTTTAAAAAAGCATTTGATTCGATTTGGCACGAAGGGCTATTCTACAAAATTCTACAAAGTGGGCTTGGTGGTAAGGTGTATGACTTAATAAAATGTATGTACACAGAAAATAAATGTGCAATAAAAATCAAAAACCAAAGAACAGAATTTTTTTCACAATGTCGAGGTGTGAGACAAGGCTGCAATTTGAGTCCAAATCTTTTCAACATTTATATCAATGAATTAGCAGACATGTTGGACCAATCTCCAGCCCCAGGACTCACACTATTTGACACAGAGGTGAAATACCTGCTATATGCTGATGACTTGGTACTTCTATCACCAACCAAAGAAGGTCTTCAACAAAACATTAATATTCTGGAGCAATATTGCCATAATTGGGCCCTGGCAGTAAATTTCCAAAAAACTAAAATCATGATTTTCCAAAAAAAACCCAGATGTCAGAAACACAAATGTAAATTCACCCTGAACAACACCTTAATTGAACACACAAAACATTACACCTACCTTGGTCTGACCATATCTGCATCGGGAAACTTTAATATGGCAGTGAAGGCACTCAAAGAAAAAGCCCGCAGAGCAATGTATGCAATAAAAATGAAATTATTCAAAATCAACATCCCAATTAGAATTTGGACTAAAATATTTGACAGTGTAATCCTACCAATAGCACTTTATGGAAGTGAGGTTTGGGGGCCACTCAATAAACTGGATTTTAAAATGTGGGACAAACATCCAATTGAAGCCCTACATGCAGAATTCTGTCGGAAAATTCTACAAGTCCAGAGAAATACACCAACTAATGCATGTAGGGCAGAATTGGGCCGTTTTCCAGTAATAATGAAAATACAGAAAAGATCATTAAAATTTTGGCTACATCTAAATTCAAGTCCAAATTCGAGTCTGCAATTTAAAGCACTTCAAGCCCAAGAGCTGAGCCCAGAAACGAGCCCTCTCAGTCAGCTGGTGTTGGACCTCACCAACCAAGCTGACGCCAGCACTGCTTCAAAAGAAAGAATTCCAATAAGCAAAATTATGAACCAATCAAAGGAATCATATTTACAATACTGGAAAAACGAAACAAAATCCCAAAGCCGACTAAATTGCTATCTGACCCTAAACAGAGAATATGAATTGGCTGATTATCTCTACTCTGTCAGAGATACGAAGCAGAGACAGATCCTTACCAAGTACAGGCTGAGTGACCACCGATTGGCAATAGAAACCGGCAGACATAAAAAGACATGGCTACCCAAAGAGGAGCGTGTATGTGGTCACTGCATGACAGGGGAGGTAGAGACAGAGATGCACTTTCTCCTTTACTGTGATAAATATTCCTCACAAAGAGATTCATTATTCACAGAAATGACTACATATATTCCACATTTTTACAAATTGAACCCAGAGGAAAAACTAAGAATACTCATGGGCGAAGGAGCAATGGCTCCTCTTGCAGCCAAATATGTATTTTCCTGCCATAGCCTGAGGGACACTGAATAATAACATCTGCATAGTAAACAGTAACTTACTTATTATTACTATTATTGTTATTACTATAATTATTAATGTTTACTGTAGACTGTTACCATTTTATTGTTATTATTTTTGTATTTAATTTTGTATTATTATTATTATTATTTACTACCATTTTATATTATTATTTGCTATCATTTACAATTTTGTTACAATGTATACTGTATACATTGTTGCTTTGGCAATATTGACACAATGTTTTTCATGCCAATAAAGCAGCTTGAATTTGAATTTGAATTTGAATTTGAGAGAGAGAGAGAGAGAGAGAGAGAGAGAAACAGAGAGAGAGACAGAGAGAGAGAGAGAAACAGAGAGAGAGGGTGAGAGGTAGAGAGAGAGAGAAAGAGAGAGAGGGATAGAGACAGAGACACAGAGAGAGAGAGAGAGAGAGAGAGAGAGAGAGAGGGTGAGAGGTAGACAGGGAGAGAACAGTGATATTCGGCAGAGCGTCTGATCCGTGTGGAGGATGAGAGATAATCCTTGTATTCTATTGTCTCCTGTTTTCAAACCAATTATTATAATATTATTATTATCTCCCCTGCTTCACGAAAGAGCCTTAATGAGGACAGCTTTGGAGTGTTGGGGCACAGTCAGGCGGATGAGGATAAAGAGATGGAGAGAGGAAAGTACAGGGAGGAAAGGAGAGAGAGAGAGAGAGAAAGAGGGAGAGAGACAGAGAGAGAGAGACAGAGAAAGAAAGAGAGAGACACAGATAGAGAGAGACAGAGAGAGAGAGAGACAGTACTTTAACCATTTGTACATTGTTACAACACTGTATATATATATTGTATATATATATTGTATATATATATATATATATATATATATATATATATATATATATATAATATGACATTTGTAATGTCTTTATTGTTTTGAAACGTCTGTATGTGTAATGTTTACGTTTAATTTTTATTGTTTATTTCACTTTTGTATATTATCTACCTCACTTGCTTTGGCAATGTTAACACATGTTTCCCATGCCAATAAAGCCTCTTGAATTGAATTGAGTTGAATTGACAGAGAAAGAGAGAGGGAGAAAGAGAGAGGGAGAAAGAGAGAGGGAGAGACAGAGAGAGAGAGAGGGAGAGACAGAGAGAGAGACAGAGAGACAGAGAAAGAGAGAGAGAGAGACATAGACAGAGAGAGGTAGAGAAAGAGAGAGAGACACAGAGAGAGAGAGAGAGAGAGAGAGAGAGAGAGAGAAAGACAGCAGCACCTAGATCTTACGCACAGATTCTGTCAGACCTGGGCCCTGACAGTAAATCTCAGTAAGACCAAAATAATGGTATTCCAAAAAAGGTCCAGTCACCAGGACCACAAATACAAATTCCATATAGACACTGTTGCCCTAGAGCACACAAAAAACTATACATACCTTGGCCTAAACATCAGCGCCACAGGTAGCTTCCACAAAGCTGTGAACGTTCTGAGAGACAAGGCAAGAAGGGCATTCTATACCATCAAAAGAAACATTTCAACATACCAATTAGGATTTGGCTAAAAATACTTGAATCAGTCATAGAGCCCATTGCCCTTTATGGTTGTGAGGTCTGGGGTCCGCTCACCAACCAAGACTTCACAAAATGGGACAAACACCAAATTGAGACTCTGCACACAGAATTCTGCAAAAATATCCTCTGTGTACAACATAGAACACCAAATAATGCATGCAGAGCAGAATTAGGCCGATACCCGCTAATTATCAAAATCCAGAAAAGAGCCGTTAAATTCTACAACCACCTAAAAGGAAGCGATTCACAAACCTTCCATAACAAAGCCATCACCTACAGAGAGATGAACCTGGAGAAGAGTCCCCTAAGCAAGCTGGTCCTGGGGCTCTGTTCACAAACACAAACACACCCCACAGAGCCCCAGGACAGCAACACAATTAGACCCAACCAAATCATGAGAAAACAAAAAGATAATCAATTGACACATTGGAAAGAATTTACAAAAAAAACTAACTAGAATCCTTCACAGTTTTATTTGAGACATTAAGATTAATTGTCAGATTCAACAGAAGATCTCTTTGTTTCTTGGGACCTAGAAAAAGCATCTCTGTTTTGTCCGAGTTTAAAAGTAGAAAGTTTGCAGCCATCCACTTCCTTATGTCTGAAATACATGCTTTTAGCGAGGGCAATTTTGGGGCTTTACCATGTTTCATTGAAATGCACAGCTGTGTGTCATCCGTATAGCAGTGAAAGTTAACATTTTGTTTTCAAATGACATCCCCAAGAGGTAAAATCAATTGTGAAAACAATAGTGGTCCTAAAACGGAACCTTGAGGAACACCGAAATTTACAGTCAGAGGACAAACCATTCACAGAGACAAACTGATATCTTTCCAACAGATAAGATGTAAACCAGGCCAGAACTTGTCCGTGTAGACCAATTTGGGTCTCCAATCTCTCTAAAAGAATGTGGTGATCGATGGTATCAAAAGCAGCACTAAGGTCTAGGAGCACGAGGACAGATGTAGAGCCTCTGTCTGATGCCATTAAAAGGTAATTTACCACCTTCACAAGTGCAGTCTCAGTGCTATGATGGGGTCTTAAACCAGACTGAAGCATTTCGTATACATTGTTTGTATACGAAAGGCTGCGCAACAGCCTTTTCTAAAAATTTTGAGAGAAATGGAAGATTCGATATAGGCCGATAGTTTTTAATATTTTCTGGGTCAAGGTTTGGCTTTTTCAAGAGAGGCTTTATTACTGCCACTTTTAGTGAGTTTGGTACACATCCGGTGGATAGAGAGCCGTTTATTATGTTCAACATAAGAGTGCCAAGCACAGGAAGCAGCTCTTTCAGTAGTTTCAGTAGAATAGGGTCCAGTATGCAGCTTGAAGGGGCAGAGTTGTGCAGACTCAGGAAACTGAGCTTTGAAGGAATACGCAGATTTAAAGAGGAGTCCGTAATTTGCTTTCTAATAATCATGATCTTTTCCTGAAAGAAGTTCACGAATTTATTACTGCTGAAGTGGGGAATCTCTCTCTTGGGGAATGCTGCTTTTTTGTTTTGCGACAGTATCAAAAAGGAATTTCGGATTGGTCTTATTTTCCTCAATTAAGTTGGAAAAATAGGATGATCGAGCAGCAGTGAGGGCTCTTCAATACTGTCAATACTGGTACTGTCTTTCGAAGCTAGTCGGAAGACTTCCAGTTTGGTGGGAAGACCAGTGAGTGGTTGGGCTGGCGATTCAGACAGTTAGCAGGCCGTGGCTAGCAAGCTAGCATAAGGACCTTAGAGGGACGTCACGATGGGGGAAAAGTCTGTTTTTGCCTTCTCGTGCGGTGACGTCGATAGCCCAGTCGTAGAATTAGTAGTGTTCCAAGTAGCAGAGGGGAAGGTTATTCTATAGGAGGGTAGCTCTCCGGGAACAGAGTTGGAGTGAACCTATAGGAGAGTAGCTCTCCAGGAACAGGGTTGGAGTGAACCTATAGGAGAGTAGCTCTCTAGGAACAGGGTTGGAGTAAACCTATAGGAGGGTAGCTCTCCGGGAACAGGGTTGAAGTGAACCTATAGGAGGGTAGCTCTCCAGGAACAGGGTTGGAGTGAACCTATAGGAGGGTAGCTCTCCGGGAACAGGGTTGGAGTGAACCTATAGGAGGGTAGCACTCCGGGAACAGGGTTGGAGTGAACCTATAGGAGGGTAGCTCTCCAGGAACAGGGTTGGAGTGAACCTATAGGAGGGTAGCTCTCCAGGAACAGGATTATGGTGAACCTATAGGAGGGTAGCTCTCCAGGAACAGGGTTATGGTGAACCTATAGGAGGGTAGCTCTCCAGGAACAGGGTTGGAGTGAACCTATAGGAGGGTAGCTCTCCAGGAACAGGATTATGGTGAACCTATTGGAGGGTAGCTCTCCAGGAACAGGGTTGGAGTGAACCTATAGGAGGGTAGTTCTCCAGGAACAGGATTATGGTGAACTTATAGGAGGGTAGCTCTCCAGGAACAGGGTTGGAGTGAACC
Organism: Oncorhynchus mykiss; assembly: GCF_013265735.2. Classification (NCBI taxonomy): domain Eukaryota; kingdom Metazoa; phylum Chordata; class Actinopteri; order Salmoniformes; family Salmonidae; genus Oncorhynchus; species Oncorhynchus mykiss. Next base: position 5,332,337 of record NC_050572.1, on the reverse strand, counting down.
TATAGGAGGGTAGCTCTCCAGGAACAGGGTTGGAGTGAACCTATAGGAGGGTAGCTCTCCAGGAACAGGGTTATGGTGAACCTATAGGAGGGTAGCTCTCCAGGAACAGGGTTATGGTGAACCTATAGGAGGGTAGCTCTCCAGGAACAGGATTATGGATACCTATAGGAGGGTAGCTCTCCAGGAACAGGGTTATGGTGAACCTATAGGAGGGTAGCTCTCCAGGAACAGGGTTGGAGTGAACCTATAGGAGGGTAGTTCTCCAGGAACAGGATTATGGTGAACCTATAGGAGGGTAGCTCTCCAGGAACAGGGTTATGGTGAACCTATAGGAGGGTAGCTCTCCAGGAACAGGGTTGGAGTGAACCTATAGGAGGGTAGCTCTCCAGGAACATGGTTGGAGTGAACCTATAGGAGGGTAGCTCTCCAGGAACAGGGTTGGAGTGAACCTATAGGAGGGTAGCTCTCCAGGAACAGGGTTATGGTGAACCTATAGGAGGGTAGCTCTCCAGGAACAGGATTATGGTGAACCTATGGGAGGGTAGCTCTCCAGGAACAGGGTTATGGTGAACCAATAGGAGGGTAGTTCTCCAGGAACAGGGTTATGGTGAACCTATAGGAGGGTAGCTCTCCAGGAACAGGGTTGGAGTGAACCTATAGGAGGGTAGCTCTCCAGGAACAGGGTTATGGTGAACCTATAGGAGGGTAGCTCTCCAGGAACAGGATTATGGTGAACCTATGGGAGGGTAGCTCTCCAGGAACAGGGTTATGGTGAACCAATAGGAGGGTAGCTCTCCAGGAACAGGGTTATGGTGAACCAATAGGAGGGTAGCTCTCCAGGAACAGGGTTATGGTGAACCTATAGGAGGGTAGCTCTCCAGGAACAGGGTTGGGCGGCCCTGTTATAGGTCCTCATGGGAGACTTGAATCAAAATGTCATGACTGCAGCTCAAACGGGACAGAAGATATTCTTGTTCAAAGTTCAGAATTTTGAGCTGATTACTATAAGGTCCCTTTGAGCCAATGAGTGTAATTTTTGTAAATCGCATGTAACTATTGTACGTACGGAGTCAGATCCCTCGTCCACCGTTGATTTCATCATGGGGGGACAATTAACAGAGCGAGGTATGATATATTATCAAATAGATATTTGAAAAACACCTTGAGGTTGATTATAAAAAACGTTTGCCATGTTTCTGTCGATATTGTGGATATAATTTGGAATTTTTGTCTGCGTTGTCGTGACCGCTATTTCCGGTGGATTCCTGGGCATAACGCACCAAACTAACGGAGGCATTTGGATATAAAAAATATCTTTATGGAACAAAAGGAACATTTGCTGTCTAACTGGGAGTCTCGTGATTGGAAACATCCGAAGATCATCAAAGGTAAACGATTAATTTGATTGCTTTTCTGAATTTCGTGACCAAGTTACCTGCCGCTAGGTGTACATAATGTTTTGCATATATATAGATAAACTTACACAAACGCTTGTATTGCTTTCGCTGTAAAGCATCATTTCAAACTCTGAGACGACAGGTGGATTAACAAAAGGCTAAGCTGTGTTTCACTATATTTCACTTGTGATTTCATGGCTATGAATATTTTCTAGTAAGATTATTTGACCGTTGCGCTATGGTATTTAACGTAGTTGGGGGGGGGGGGGGGGGGGGGTTCCGAGACGTTAATGGTCTAAAACTAGCACAGTCTTACAAGTGAAAGTTCCCTGGCTTTATGTACAGTGCCTTTGGAAAGTAATCAGACCCTTTCACTTATCCTAAAATGATTTAGTTTTTTAAATCATCAACAATCTACACACATAATGACCTTTTTAGAATTAATGTGGTAACATTTTAAAACCAGTTTTTGCTTTGTCTTTATGGGGTATAGTTTGCAGATTGAAGAGGGGAAAAAACTGTAAAGGCTGTAATGTAACAAAATGTGGAAAAAGTTAAAGGGTCTGAAAGCACTTTTGTAAGTACGTCATACGCAATATCTCAGACAATATCTCAGACAATATCTCAGACAATATCTCAGACAATATCTCAGACAATATCTCAGACAATATCTCAGACACCATTGCCCTGATTGAGACTCCACAATTAGGCACTGTTGTTACGTTAGTCATACGCAATATCTCAGACACCATTGCCCTGATTGAGACCACCTGACCAAGTCCTAAAGCAACGGGACTCCCTAAATGTTTCTTCTTTAAGGTTGCTGCCCTATCATCGCCCATCTTCAACCTTTTTATCCTGTCTCTCCTCTCAAAGGGGAGGTTTCCATTGCTTGGAAGGCAGCCACGGTACGTCCTTTATTTAAAGGGGAAGAATCGTCATTTATTTAAAGGAGAAGATCAAGCTGATCCTAGCTGTTATAGGCCAATTTCTATTTTGACCTGTTTATCAAAAGTGTTGGAAAAACTGAATCAACTGACTGGCTTTCTTGATGTCTATAGTATTCTCTCTGGTATGCAATCCGGTTTCCACTCAGGTTATGTATGTGCCACTGCAACCTTAAAGGTCCTCAATGATGTCACTATTGCCCTTGATTCTAAGCAATGTTGTGCTGATATTTTTATTGACTTGGCCAAAGCTTTTGATACGGTAGACCATTCCATTCTTGTGGGCCGGCTAAGGAGTATTGGTGTCTCTGAGGGGTCTTTGGCCTGGATTGCTAACTGCCTCTCTCAAAGAGTGCCGTGTATAAAGTCAGAAAATCTGCTGTCTCAGCCACTGCCTGTCACCAAGGGAGTACCCCAAGGCTCAATCCTAGGTCCCACGCTCTTCTCAATTTACATCAACAACTCAAGCAGTAGGAAGCGCTCTCATCCATTTATATGCAGAAGATACAGTCTTATACTCAGCTGGTCCCTCCACAAATGTTGTGTTAAATGCTCTACAACAAAGATTTCTTAGTGCCCAACAAGCTATCTCTACCCTTAATTAACCTTGTTCTGAACACCTCCAAAACAAAGGCCATGTGGTTTGGTAAGAAGAATGCTCCTCTTCCCACAGGTCTAAACCTCTGAGGGTTTAGAGCTTGAAGTAGTCACCTCATACAAGTACTTGTGAGTGTGCATATATGGTACACTGTCCTTCTCTCAGAACATACAGTGGGGCAAACAAGTATTTAGTCAGCCACCAATTGTGCAAGTTCTCCCACTTAAAAAGATGAGAGAGGCCTGTAATTTTCATCATAGGTACACTTCAACTATGACAGACAAAATGAGAAAAAAAATCCAGAACATCACATTGTAGGATTTTTAATTAATTTATTTGCAAATAATGGTGGAAAATACTACCATGTTGTGTTGCTACCATGTTGTGTTGTTATGTTGTGTTGCTACCATGTTGTGTTGCCACCATGTTCTTCTCATGTTGTGTTGTTATGTTGTGTTGCTACCATGTTGTGTTGCCACCATGTTCTTGTCATGTTGTGTTGCTACCATGTTGTGTTGTTATGTTGTGTTGCCACCATGTTCTTGTCATGTTGTGTTGCTACCATGTTGTGTTGTTATGTTGTGTTGCTACCATATTGTTGTCATGTTGTGTTGCCACCATGTTGTTGTCATGTTGTGTTGCTACCATATTGTGTTGTCATGTTGTGTTGCTACCATGTTGTGTTGTCATGTTGTGTTGCTACCATATTGTGTTGCCACCATGTTGTTGTCATGTTGTGTTGCTACCATGTTGTGTTGCCACCATGTTGTTGTGTTGTTGTGTTGCTACCATGTTGTGTTGCCACCATGTTGTTGTCATGTTGTGTTGTTACCATGTTGTTGTTATGTTGTGTTGCTACCATGCTGTGTTGTCATGTGTTGCTGCCATGCTATGTTGATCTCTTAGGTCTCTCTTTATGTAGTGTGGTCTCTCTTGTTGGAATGTGTGTTTTGTCCTAGATTTATATTTTATTTTTAATCCCATCCTCTGTCCCCGCAGGAGACCTTTTGCCTTTTGGTAGGCCGTCATCGTAAATAAGAATTTGTTCTTAACTGACTTGCCTAGTTAAATAAAGTTTTTTTTTTTTTAAATACAAATAAATATAGGATGCACATGATGAAACTTGAAACATGCATGAATATGTGCAGGTCCTATTTTATAGCCATTAGCTTGTAACAATTACTTCTGCTTTTATCAGCATTTATCTACACATTAGCGACTGTGTGTGTCTGTGTGTTTCCTGAGGGAGTGCAAGGCTGGCAGATTTCAGTCACACTGATGCTCCCACAGTGACCTACAGCGCCAGCTGATCCAACACTTGCGAAAACACACACACGCTCGCTCGCTCGCACCTAACAGCATCGAGGCAAAGTGAGTGAGAAAGAGAGAGAGAGTGAGAGACCAACTGAAAGTGAGAGATAAGGATGAGAGAGCAGAGAGATTCAAGGCGAGAGATTCAAGGCGAAATTTGACAATTTAGCAGGTCACCCATGACGTCGGGAGAGGCGGTCAAAATATCCGCTAGGGGCAAAAACAATCTAGACAAGTAAACAATACCAGAGCTGGGAGCAGAGCCAACCCTACCCCTACCCTACCCCAACCCTACCCCTACACTACCCCAACCCTACCCCTACTCCTACCCCATAACCCTACCCCTACACTACCCCAACCCTACTCCTACCCCAACCCCTACACTACCCCTACACTACTCCTACCCCAACCCTACCCCTACACTACCCCAACCCCTACACTACCCCAACCCTACTCCTACTCCATAACCCTACAATAGACTACACCTACCCCTACCCCTACACTACCCCTACCCTAGCCCTAACCCTACTCTACCCCCTACCCTACACCTAAAATATCCGCTAGGGGCAAAAACAATCTAAACAAGTAAACAATACCAGAGCTGGGAGCAGAGCCAACCCTACCCCTACTCCTACCCCATAACCCTACAATAGACTACACCTACCCCTACCCCTACACTACCCCTACCCTAGCCCTAACCCTACCCCTACTCTACCCCATAACCCTACCCCTACACTACCCCAACCCTACTCCTACCCCAACCCTACCCCTACTCCATAACCCTACAATAGACTACACCTACCCCTACTCCTACCCCAACCCTACCCCTACTCCATAACCCTACAATAGACTACACCTACCCCTACACTACCCCTACCCCTACTCCTACCCCATAACCCTACAATAGACTACACCTACCCCTACACTAACCCTACACTACCCCAACCCTACCCCTACTCCTACCCCATAACCCTACTCCTACACTACCCCAACCCTACCCCTACTCCATAACCCTACAATAGACTACACCTACCCCTACTCCTACCCCAACCCTACTCCTACTCCATAACCCTACAATAGACTACACCTACCCCTACACTACCCCTACCCCTACTCCTACCCCATAACCCTACAATAGACTACACCTACCCCTACACTACCCCTACCCTACCCCTACTCCTACCCCATAATCCTACAATAGACTACACCTACCCCTACACTACACCTACCCCTACCCCTACACTACCCAAACCCTACCCCTACTCCTACCCCATAATCCTACAATAGACTACACCTACCCCTACCCCTACACTACCCAAACCCTACCCCTACTCCGACCTCATAATCCTACAATAGACTACACCTACCCCTACACTACCCCAACCCTACCCCTACTCCTACCCCATAACCCTACAATAGACTACACCTACCCCTACACTACCCCTACCCTACCCCTACCCTACCCCTACCCCTACACTAGACTACACCTACCCCTACCCCTACACTACCCCAACCCTACCCCTACTCCTACCCCATAACCCTACAATAGACTACACCTACCCCTACACTACCCCTACCCCTACACTACCCCTACCCTACCCCTACTCCTACCCCATAACCCTACAATAGACTACACCTACCCCTACACTACCCCAACCCTACTCCTACTCCTACCCCATAACCCTACAATAGACTACACTACTCCTACCCTACCCCTACCCTACCCCTACCCCTACACTAGACTACACCTACCCCTACCCCTACACTACCCCAACCCTACCCCTACCCCATAACCCTACAATAGACTACACCTACCCCTACCCCTACACTACCCCAACCCTACCCCTACTCCTACCCCATAACCCTACAATAGACTACACCTACCCCTACACTACCCCAACCCTACCCCTACTCCTACCCCATAACCCTACAATAGACTACACCTACCCCTACACTACCCCAACCCTACCCCTACTCCTACCCCATAACCCTACAATAGACTACACCTACCCCTACACTACCCCTACCCTACCCCTACCCCTACTCTATCCCCTACCCTACACCTACCCCTACCACTATCCCAACCATACCCTACCCCTACCCTACCCCCTACCCTAACCCTACCCTAGCCCTACCCCTACTCTACCCCCTACCCTATCCCTACCCTACCCCTACTCTACCCCCTACCCTAAACCTACCCCTACCCTACCCCTACTCTAACCACTACCCTACCCCTATCCCTACCCACACTCTACCCCCTACCCTACCGCTACCACTACCCCAACCCTACCCTACCCTACCCCTACCCTAACCCTAACCCTACCCCTACTCTATCCCCTACCCTACCCCTTGCCCTACCCTACCCCAACCCTACCCTACACCTACCCTAGCACTACCCCTACTCTACCCTACCCTACCCTTACCCTACCCTACCCCTACTCTACCCCCTACCCTACCCTACCCTACCCCAACCCTACCCCTACCCCAACCCTACCCCTACCCTACCCTACCCTACCTTACCCTACCTTACCCTACCCCTACTCTACCCCCTACCCTTACCATACCCTACCCCTACTCTACCCCCTACCCTACCCCTACCCTACCCTACCCCTACTCTACCCCCTACCCTACCCTACCCCTAACCCTAACCTACTCCCTAACCCTAACCCCTAACCCTACCCTACCCCAAACTTCAACTGCTGTATTTATGAACAACTGCTGCCATGATTCAACCGCACGCTAAATTATTATATTTCCAGACTGTATGTGGAGAATCATAAATACAGGATATGTCTGTAGCTCAGCCAGGAGCTGTGTTCATAAATACAGGATATATCTGTAGCTCAGCCAGGAGCTTTGTGCATAAATACAGGATATGTCTGTAGCTCAGCCAGGAGCTGTGTTCATAAATACAGGATATGTCTGTAGCTCAGCCAGGAGCTGTGTTCATAAATACAGGATATGTCTGTAGCTCAGCCAGGAGCTGTGTTCATAAATACAGGATATGTCTGTAGCTCAGCCAGGAGCTGTGTGCATAAATACAGGATATGTCTGTAGCTCAGCCAGGAGCTGTGTTCATAAATACAGGATATGTCTGTAGCTCAGCCAGGAGCTGTGTTCATAAATACAGGATATGTCTGTAGCTCAGCCAGGAGCTGTGTTCATAAATACAGGATATGTCTGTAGCTCAGCCAGGAGCTGTGTTCATAAATACAGGATATGTCTGTAGCTCAGCCAGGAGCTGTGTGCATAAATACAGGATATATCTGTAGCTCAGCCAGGAGCTGTGTTCATAAATACAGGATATGTCTGTAGCTCAGCCAGGAGCTGTGTTCATAAATACAGGATATGTCTGTAGCTCAGCCAGGAGCTGTGTGCATAAATAAAGGATATGTCTGTAGCTCAGCCAGGAGCTGTGTTCATAAATACAGGATATGTCTGTAGCTCAGCCAGGAGCTGTGTGCATAAATACAGACTACGGACAAAAAAACACCTTAAAGAGAGAGCTAAAGAGAGAGAGAGGGAGAGAGAGAGCTAAAGAGAGAGAGAGGGAGAGAGAGAGCTAGAGAGAGAGAGAGAGCTAAAGAGAGAGAGAGAGAGAGCTAAAGAGAGAGCTAAAGAGAGAGAGGGAGAGAGAGAGCTAAAGAGAGAGAGAGGGAGAGAGAGAGCTAAAGAGAGAGAGAGAGAGAGATAGAGAGCTAAAGAGAGAGAGAGAGAGAGAGCTAAAGAGAGAGAGAGCTAAAGAGAGAGAGAGCTAAAGAGAGAGATAGAGAGAGAGAGAGAGAGCTAAAGAGAGAGAGCTAAAGAGATAGAGAGCTAGAGAGAGATAGAGAGAGAGCTAAAGAGAGAGAGAGAGCTAAAGAGAGAGAGAGAGAGAGAGAGAGCTAAAGAGAGAGAGAGCTAAAGAGAGAGAGAGGGAGAGAGAGAGCTAAAGAGAGAGAGAGGGAGAGAGAGAGCTAAAGAGAGAGAGAGCTAAAGAGAGAGAGAGAGATAGAGAGCTAAAGAGAGAGAGAGAGAGAGCTAAAGAGAGAGAGAGCTAAAGAGAGAGAGAGCTAAAGAGAGAGAGAGAGAGAGAGAGAGCTAAAGAGAGAGAGCTAAAGAGATAGAGAGCTAGAGAGAGAGAGAGAGAGAGCTAAAGAGAGAGAGAGCTAAAGAGAGAGAGAGAGAGAGAGAGAGAGAGAGAGAAATGTAATATAGCTAATATAAACCTCTTTAAGTCCGGAACAGTAATGGGACAGGGTAACGCCAAACTGTTTCAGCTGGACTTTCACCAAATTAAATAATTTGCCCAGCAGGAGTAGCTCTCCCTTGAGAAAGATACCCCCACCCCGAGCGGGTCAGACCAGGCCTCTTCATTATATAATCCCACAGACGAGCAACCCCCAGCGGACAGTCAACCTCCCAGCACAGATTACTACTTCCTCATTGAAATGAAGGATACATTCACCCAGCTGGAGGTAAGGCAGGTGGAGCTGGAAGAGCAGGTGATTACACTCCAGTCAGCACAGACCCAGACAACAGTCCAGCACAACAACACCCCCTTAACAAGACCCGGAGAGTTGGAGGTGGACAGAGACATATCTGCACTCTGGACAGTGGTGAGACAACTTCAACAGGAGAAAGAGCAGGAGCAGGAGAAGAACAGAGCACTAGAGGAGAGGATCAGACTGCTGGAGGAGAGGGTGAGGGGGATAGCGTGTGACAGAGAACAACCCACTAGAGAAGTGGCCACTCCCACAGAGAAGCCAGCAGAACAGAAAAAAGTATCGACACCACAGCAGAACAGTCCACACCAGAACCTGACCATAGAGTCGACATCACAGCAGAACAGACAAAAGAAAAACCCCAAACCCAGTGGCTCTCACCCCCTCTGAGCACCCCCCTGTCAGCTACCCTGATAGCCCTTCTGACAACCCCCCCACACCCACTGAGGACAAACACAAGAAACAAATTGTACTCCTTATGGACTCAAATGGGAAATATATAGAAGAAAAAAACATTTTTCCCAAACACAGTGTGTCTAGACTCTGGTGTCCAAACACCCATTCGCCCTAGACCCTCTGTCTGAGGACCAACTAGGCTCACCTAGCCACATAATAATACACACAGGCACCAACGACCTGAGAGCACAGCAGGAAAGGGTGGCCACAGCACTGAAGGGAGTGATTGAAAATAATTATTATACTTTCCCCAACGCACAAGTGGTTATCTCCACCCTGCTACCATGAAAAGACTTCCACCCTGCCACAATACAGCGGGTAAACGCAAGTATTTCCCGTGACTGTGCCTCAAAACCAAATGTTTTCCTGGCCCACCACTCCACCCTGGACTTGAACAGCCTCTATGACCAGGTCCACCTCTACAAGGCAGCAGAGCCCACCTTCGCCCGGACTCTAAAGGACATCGCTCTCAAACGTATCCCCAACACTTCACACAGGAGCAACAGATCAATAGACACCCCACCCAAATGTTTTATTGGCATGGGAAACATATTACCAAACATATTACCAAAGCAAGTAAGGTAGATAATATACAAAAGTGAAATAAACAATACAAATTAACAGTAAATATTACACACACAGAAGTTTCAAAACAATAAAGACATTACAAATGTCATATATATATATATATATAATATATATATATATACAGTGTTGTAACAATGTACAAATAGTTAAAGTACAGAGAGAGCAACATCTAACACAGCAGAACCTGGAAATACCATCCAACACAACACTGAGTGAGTAATGTGCAGTCTGAACCTACATTTGAAGACAACACGTTTAAAAAACAATCATCTCTAGTTAAATATTGTTTTATGAAGCTTAATAAATAAGGCTACTGAGCTACCAAGCCGCTAGGACAGAATATGGCTGCTACTTCAATTAGAACTGGTGTGAAGTGAGAGGTGTGAAAATGATTGAGCCTAACAACGGCAAGAGAGTTTCACAGCCCCCCAGCCACCCAAGAGCAGAGGCCTTGGAGTCCCCCATGGCGTATCCCTGTGGAGAGGTCATTACAGTACAGTACCCCATAGATATTAAAAACAACACTGCACAGAATAAGTACAACAAAAAGATGCTCAGGGACACTATTTGCTGACTGCCACAAAGAGGGGAACGTAAGCAACTTCATTATCCACACAGACCCCTGGCACAGTGATATATTAACCAGACCATCCCCTGGCACAGTGCTATATTAACCAGACCATCCCCTGGCATGACACAGTGCTATATTAACCAGACCATCCCCTGGCACAGTGCTATATTAACCAGACCATCCCCTGGCACAGTGCTATATTAACCAGACCATCCCCTGGTACAGTGCTATATTAACCAGACCATCCCCTGGCACAGTGCTATATTAACCAGACCATACCCTGGCACAGTGCTATATTAACCAGACCATCCCCTGGTACAGTGCTATATTAACCAGACCATCCCCTGGTACAGTGTTATATTAACCAGACCATCCCCTGACACAGTGTTATATTAACCAGACCATCCCCTGGCACAGTGCTATATTAACCAGACCAACCCCTGGTACAGTGTTATATTAACCAGACCATCCCCTGGCACAGTGCTATATTAACCAGACCATCCCCTGGTACAGTGCTATATTAACCAGACCATCCCCTGGCACAGTGCTATATTAACCAGACCATCCCCTGGCACAGTGCTATATTAACCAGACCATCCCCTGGTACAGTGTTATATTAACCAGACCATCCCCTGGTACAGTGCTATATTAACCAGACCATCCCCTGACACAGTGTTATATTAACCAGACCATCCCCTGGTACAGTGCTATATTAACCAGACCATCCCCTGGCACAGTGCTATATTAACCAGACCAACCCCTGGTACAGTGTTATATTAACCAGACCATCCCCTGGCACAGTGCTATATTAACCAGACCATCCCCTGGCACAGTGCTATATTAACCAGACCATCCCCTGGTACAGTGTTATATTAACCAGACCATCCCCTGGCACAGTGCTATATTAACCAGACCATCCCCTGGCACAGTGCTATATTAACCAGACCATCCCCTGGCATGGCACAGTGCTATATTAACCAGACCATCCCCTGGTACAGTGCTATATTAACCAGACCATCCCCTGGCATGGCACAGTGCTATATTAACCAGACCATCCCCTGGTACAGTGCTATATTAACCAGACCATCCCCTGGCACAGTGCTATATTAACCAGACAATCCCCTGGCATGGCACAGTGCTATATTAACCAGACCATCCCCTGGCACAGTGCTATATTAACCAGACCATCCCCTGGCATGGCACAGTGCTATATTAACCAGACCATCCCGTGACACAGTGCTATATTAACCAGACCATCCCCTGGCATGGCACAGTGCTATATTAACCAGACCATCCCCTGACATGGTGCTATATTAACCAGACCATCCCCTGGCATGGTGCTATATTAACCAGACCATCCCCTGGCACAGTGCTATATTAACCAGACCATCCCCTGGTACAGTGCTATATTAACCAGACCATCCCCTGGTACAGTGCTATATTAACCAGACCATCCCCTGGTACAGTGCTAAATTAACCAGACCATCCCCTGACACAGTGCTATATTAACCAGACCATCCCCTGGCACAGTGCTATATTAACCAGACCATCCCCTGACACAGTGCTATATTAACCAGACCATCCCTTGGTACAGTGCTATATTAACCAGACCATCCCCTGGTACAGTGCTATATTAACCAGACCATCCCCTGGTACAGTGCTATATTAACCAGACTATCCCCTGCACAGTGCTATATTAACCAGACCATCCCCTGGCAAAGTGCTATATCAACCAGACCATCCCCTGGTACAGTGCTATATTAACCAGACCATCCCTTGTCACAGTGCTATATTAACCAGACCATCCCCTGGTACAGTGCTATATTAACCAGACTATCCCCTGCACAGTGCTATATTAACCAGACCATCCCTTGTCACAGTGTTATATTAACCAGACCATCCCCTGGTACAGTGCTATATTAACCAGACTATCCCCTGGTACAGTGCTATATTAACCAGACCATCCCCTGGCACAGAGCTATATTAACCAGACCACCCCCTGGTACAGTGCTATATTAACCAGACCATCCCCTGGTACAGTGCTATATTAACCAGACCATTCCCTGGCACAGTGCTATATTAACCAGACCATCCCCTGGCACAGTGCTATATTAACCAGACCATCCCCTGGCATGGTGCTATATTAACCAGACCATCCCCTGGCATGGTGCTATATTAACCAGACCATCCCCTGGCATGATGCTATTTTAACCAGACTATCCCCTGGCATGGTGCTATATTAACCAGACCATCCCCTGGCATGGTGCTATATTAACCAGACCATCCCCTGGTGATGAGAGTAGAGACAGAGAGGAGGGTAGAGACAGAGAGGAGGGTAGAGACACAGAGATTAGGGTAGAGACAGAGAGGAGGGTAGAGACAGAGAGGAGAGACAGAGAGGAGGGTAGAGACAGAGAGGAGGGTAGAGACACAGAGAGGAGGGTAGAGACAGAGAGAAGGGTAGAGACACAGAGGAGGGTAGAGACAGAGAGGAGGGTAGAGACAGAGAGGAGGGTAGAGACAGAGAGGAGGGTAGAGACAGAGAGGAGGGTAGAGACAGAGAGGAGGGTAGAGACCGAGAGGAGGGTAGAGACAGAGAGGAGGGCAGAGACAGAAAGGAGGGTAGAGACTGGTTGGTAGAGACAGAGTGGAGGGTAGAGACTGGTTGGTAGAGACAGAGAGGAGGGTAGAGACAGAGAAGAGGGTAGAGACTGGTTGGTGGAGACAGAGAGGAGGGTAGAGACAGAGAGGAGGGTAGAGACAGAGAGGAGGGTAGAGACAGAGAGGAGGGTAGAGACTGGTTGGTAGAGACAGAGAAGAGGTTAGAGACAGAGAGGAGGGTAGAGACAGAGAGGAGGGTAGAGACAGAGAGGAGGGTAGAGACAGAGAGAGGAGGGTAGAGACAGAGGAGGGTAGAGACAGAGAGGAGGGTAGAGACTGAGAGGAGGGTAGAGACTGGTTGGTAGAGACAAGAGAGGAGGGTAGAGACAGAGAAGAGGGTAGAGACAGAGAGGAGGGTAGAGACAGAGAAGAGGGTAGTGACAGAGAGAAGGGTAGAGACAGAGGAGGGTAGAGACAGAGAGGAGGGTAGAGACAGAGAGGAGGGTAGAGACAGAGAGGAGGGTAGAGACACAGAGAGGAGGGTAGAGACAGAGAGAAGGGTAGAGACACAGAGGAGGGTAGAGACAGAGAGGAGGGTAGAGACAGAGAGGAGGGTAGAGACTGAGAGGAGGGTAGAGACCGAGAGGAGGGTAGAGACAGAGAGGAGGGCAGAGACAGAGAGGAGGGTAGAGACTGGTTGGTAGAGACAGAGAGGAGGGTAGAGAGAGAGAAGAGGGTAGAGACTGGTTGGTGGAGACAGAGAGGAGGGTAGAGACAGAGAGGAGGGTAGAGACAGAGAGGAGGGTAGAGAAGGAGAGGTAGGGTAGAGACTGGTTGGTAGAGACAGAGAAGAGGTTAGAGACAGAGAGGAGGGTAGAGACAGAGAGGAGGGTAGAGACAGAGAGGAGGGTAGAGACAGAGAGGAGGATAGAGACTGGTTGGTAGAGACAAGAGAGGAGGGTAGAGACAGAGAAGAGGGTAGAGACAGAGAGGAGGGTAGAGACAGAGAAGAGGGTAGCGACAGAGGAGGGTAGAGACAGAGATGAGGGTAGAGACAGAGAGGAGGGTAGAGACACAGAGAGGAGGGTAGAGACAGAGAGGAGGGTAGAGACACAGAGAGGAGGGTAGAGACACAGAGAGGAGGGTAGAGACAGAGGAGGGTAGAGACAGAGATGAGGGTAGAGACAGAGAGGAGGGTAGAGACAGAGAGGAGGGTAGAGACAGAGAGAGGAGGGTAGAGACAGAGAGAGGAGGGTAGAGACAGAGAGGAGGGTAGAGACAGAGAGAGGAGGGTAGAGACAGAGAGGAGGGTAGAGACACAGAGAGGAGGGTAGAGACAGAGAGGAGGGTAGAGACAGAGAGGAGGGTAGAGACAGAGAGGAGGGTAGAGACACAGAGAGGAGGGTAGAGACACAGAGAGGAGGGTAGAGACAGAGGAGGGTAGAGACAGAGATGAGGGTAGAGACAGAGAGGAGGGTAGAGACAGAGAGGAGGGTAGAGACAGAGAGAGGAGGGTAGAGACAGAGAGAGGAGGGTAGAGACAGAGAGGAGGGTAGAGACAGAGAGAGGAGGGTAGAGACAGAGAGGAGGGTAGAGACACAGAGAGGAGGGTAGAGACAGAGAGGAGGGTAGAGACAGAGGAGGGTAGAGACAGAGAGGAGGGTAGAGACAGAGAGGAGGGTAGAGACAGAGAGAGGAGGGGAGAGACAGAGAGAGGAGGGTAGAGACAGAGAGAGGAGGGTAGAGACTGGTTTGTGGAAACACAGAGAGAAGGGAAACATTTGACAATTTATATTGGTAATTTTAATTAGTGGCAGACAAACAAATTAATTTCTTTCTCTTTTAAGTAATTGCCTCTCTGTTTTTTTTCGGCGGAGCTGTGATGAGTTGGTCATCATTTTGTATCGAACAGTCATCATTTGTGTCACGGATCCCTCTGGAACTTTCCATTCCACACCTGGCCCCTATTCCCACTGATTAGTACTTGTGTAAATGCACCCTTTGGTTTCCACTGTGCTCTCGATTATTGTTCCTATGTCCGTTGGTGCGTGTGAGTACCTGTGCTGTGTGGTTTGGGCTTTCGTGCCCTTGTGGATTGCGCAGATGATTACGGGTCTCGTCCCGTGTGTTAATCATTGTGTTATTTATTATTATTATTTATTTATTTATTCCTTGCTCTTTTTCTTGGAGTTTCAACCCTGTGTTTTAGTTAGGTGTATGTTTGGTCTTCGTCCCCATGGCTTAACTTCTTGGTGACAGGGGGCAGTATTTTGGTGACAGGGGGCAGTATTTTGGTGACAGGGGGGGCAGTATTTTCACGTCCGGATGAAATGCATGCACAAATTCAACTGCCTGCTACTCATCCCCAGAAGATGAGATATGCATATTATTAGTAGATGTGGATAGAAAACACTCTGAAGTTTCTAGAACTGTTTGAATCATGTCTGTGAGTGTAACATAACTTATTTAGCAGGCGGAACCCCGAGGAGAAACCATTCAGAATTTTTTGTTTGTTTTGAGGTCACTCTCTTTTCAATGAGTTTTCATTGGGAATCCAGATTCCTAAGGGACCTGCTTGCAGTTCCTACCGCTTCCACTGGATGTCACCAGTCTTTAGAAATTGGTTGAGGTTTGTCCTTTGTGTAATGAAGAAGTACGGCCATCTTGAACGAGGGTTACTTGAAGTGTACTGTTAGCTAGAAGCGCGTGACCAGAAAGCTAGCTACAGTTTGTTTACCTCCTGTATTGAACACAGATCATCCCGTCTTCAATGTTATCAATTATTTACGTTAACAAATACCTAAAGTTGTATTACAAAAGTAGTTTAAAATGTTTTTGAGATATTTTGTTGTCACGTTGTGCAAGTTTAAACCAGTGTTTTTTTGGATCAAACGCGCCAAATAAATTGACATTTTGGATATATATCGACGGAATTAATCAAACAAAAGGACAATTTGTGATGTTTATGGGACATATTGGAGTGCCAACAAAAGAAGCTCATATGACACGTTGGCTGAATTCACAACAAGTGTAGCTTTAATTTGCTATCTTGCACGTGTGATTTAAATGAAAGTTAGATTTTTATAGTAATTTATTTGATTTTGACGCCAGCGTCCCACATATCCCAGAGAGGTTAAATTAAAAAAATTTGAACATTTTATAAAACGGAAACCGAATGTCCGAGATACTTTGTTCAATGACTTCCCGGAAGATCTGGCCACCGTGCACGGCCGGCCGCCGTCCGCAAATTTTACAATCGTTAGCGGACGTACATTTTCAATATGGAGTTTCTCATCAACATACGGCAAATGTCAAAATGTTCTCTTCATGTATGCTAGTATTAATAGGGTATTAACAAAACCCGTAATACGCAGGTCTGCGTCTGTCTCCCGACTCTCTTCACACCAACGTGACAATTTGACAGTCGTTGTTTTAAGTGTCATTCATAAACATGATACCTTCCTTATACATTCCCTCCAAGTAATGTGGTTCATCGTCTAGCAGGTACATTGGAGTTGATTATCTACTGTAACATAACATATATTTACCCTCTTCTGGAGTATAACATTGTGGTGTGTGCCAGGACAACTAAAGGAGTTGATCGTGGACTTACAGGAAACGGAGGGCCGAGCATAACCCCCATTCACATCGATGGGACAGTAGTGGAGCGTGCCGAGAGCTTCAAGTTCCTCTGTGTCCACATCACTAAGGATCTATCATGGTCCAAAACACCACAACACAGTCGTAAAGAGGGAACGACAACACCTCTTCCCCTGCAGGAAGGAGACTGAAAAGGTTGTTCACGGGCCCTCAGATCCTCAAAAAGTTATACAGCTGCACCATCGAAAGACTCTTGACTGGCTGCATCATCTCTTGGTCTGGCAACTGCTCGGCATCCGACCACAAGGCGGGGCCCAGTACCGGCTCCCTGCCTTCCAGGACCTCTATACCAGGCGGTGTCAGAGGAAGACCCTAAACATGTGTGCAAAGGCTCCAGTCACCCAAGTCAAAGACTGTTCTCTCTGCTACTGCACAGCAAGCAGTACTGATGCACCAAGTCTGGAACCAACAGGACCCTGAACAGCTTCTATCCCCAAACCATAGACTGTTCTCTCTGCTACCGCACAGCAAGCAGTACTGATCCACCAAGTCTGGAACCAACAGGACCCTGAACAGCTTCTATCCCCAAACCATAGACTGTTCTCTCTGCTACCACACAGCAAGCAGTACCGATGCACCAAGTCTGGAACCAACAGGACCCTGAACAGCTTCTATCCCCAAACCATAGACTGTTCTCTCTGCTACCGCACAGCAAGCAGTACCGATGCACCAAGTCTGGAACCAACAGGACCCTGAACAGCTTCTATCCCCAAACCATAGACTGTTCTCTCTGCTACCGCACAGCAAGCAGTACCGATGCACCAAGTCTGGAACCAACAGGACCAGGAACAGCTTCTACCCCCAAACCATAGACTGTTCTCTCTGCTACCGCACAGCAAGCAGTACCGATGCACCAAGTCTGGAACCAACAGGACCCTGAACAGCTTCTACCCCCAAACCATAGACTGTTCTCTCTGCTACCGCACAGCAAGCAGTACCGATGCACCAAGTCTGGAACCAACAGGACCCTGAACAGCTTCTATCCCCAAACCATAGACTGTTCTCTCTGCTACCGCACAGCAAGCAGTACCGATGCACCAAGTCTGGAACCAACAGGACCCTGAACAGCTTCTATCCCCAAACCAAAGACTGTTCTCTCTGCTACCGCACAGCAAGCAGTACCGATGCACCAAGTCTGGAACCAACAGGACCCTGAACAGCTTCTATCCCCAAACCATAGACTGTTCTCTCTGCTACCGCACAGCAAGCAGTACCGATGCACCAAGTCTGGAACCAACAGGACCCTGAACAGCTTCTATCCCCAAACCATAGACGGTTCTCTCTGCTACCGCATAGCAAGCAGTACCGATGCACCAAGTCTGGAACCAACAGGACCCTGAACAGCTTCTATCCCCAAACCATAGACTGTTCTCTCTGCTACCGCACAGCAAGCAGTACCGATGCACCAAGTCTGGAACCAACAGGACCCTGAACAGCTTCTACCCCCAAACCATAGACTGTTCTCTCTGCTACCGCACAGCAAGCAGTACCGATGCACCAAGTCTGGAACCAACAGGACCCTGAACAGCTTCTATCCCCAAACCATAGACTGTTCTCTCTGCTACCGCACAGCAAGCAGTACCGATGTACCAAGTCTGGAACCAACAGGACCCTGAACAGCTTCTATCCCCAAACCATGAGACTGTTCTCTCTGCTATCGCACAGCAAGCAGTACCGATGCACCAAGTCTGGAACCAACAGGACCCTGAACAGCTTCTATCCCCAAACCATGAGACTGTTCTCTCTGCTACCGCACAGCAAGCAGTACCGATGCACCAAGTCTGGAACCAACAGGACCCTGAACAGCTTCTATCCCCAAACCAAAGACTGTTCTCTCTGCTACCACACAGCAAGCAGTACCGATGCACCAAGTCTGGAACCAACAGGACCCTGAACAGCTTCTATCCCCAAATCATAGACTGTTCTCTCTGCTACCTCACAGCAAGCAGTACCGATGCACCAAGTCTGGAACCAACAGGACCCTGAACAGCTTCTATCCCCAAATCATAGACTGTTCTCTCTGCTACCGCACAGCAAGCAGTACCGATGCACCAAGTCTGGAACCAACAGGACCCTGAACAGCTTCTATCCCCAAACCAAAGACTGTTCTCTCTGCTACCGCACAGCAAGCAGTACCGATGCACCAAGTCTGGAACCAACAGGACCCTGAACAGCTTCTATCCCCAAACCATAGACTGTTCTCTCTGCTACCGCACAGCAAGCAGTACCGATGTACCAAGTCTGGAACCAACAGGACCCTGAACAGCTTCTATCCCCAAACCATGAGACTGTTCTCTCTGCTATCGCACAGCAAGCAGTACCGATGCACCAAGTCTGGAACCAACAGGACCCTGAACAGCTTCTATCCCCAAACCATGAGACTGTTCTCTCTGCTACCGCACAGCAAGCAGTACCGATGCACCAAGTCTGGAACCAACAGGACCCTGAACAGCTTCTATCCCCAAACCATGAGACTGTTCTCTCTGCTATCGCACAGCAAGCAGTACCGATGCACCAAGTCTGGAACCAACAGGACCCTGAACAGCTTCTATCCCCAAACCAAGAGACTGTTCTCTCTGCTACCGCACAGCAAGCAGTACCGATGCACCAAGTCTGGAACCAACAGGACCCTGAACAGCTTCTATCCCCAAACCAAAGACTGTTCTCTCTGCTACCACACAGCAAGCAGTACCGATGCACCAAGTCTGGAACCAACAGGACCCTGAACAGCTTCTATCCCCAAATCATAGACTGTTCTCTCTGCTACCTCACAGCAAGCAGTACCGATGCACCAAGTCTGGAACCAACAGGACCCTGAACAGCTTCTATCCCCAAATCATAGACTGTTCTCTCTGCTACCGCACAGCAAGCAGTACCGATGCACCAAGTCTGGAACCAACAGGACCCTGAACAGCTTCTATCCCCAAACCAAAGACTGTTCTCTCTGCTACCGCACAGCAAGCAGTACCGATGCACCAAGTCTGCAACCAACAGGACCCTGAACAGCTTCTACCCCCAAACCATGAGACTGTTCTCTCTGCTACCGCACAGCAAGCAGTACCGATGCACCAAGTCTGGAACCAACAGGACCCTGAACAGCTTCTATCCCCAAACCAAAGACTGTTCTCTCTGCTACCGCACAGCAAGCAGTACCGATGCACCAAGTCTGTAACCAACAGGACCCTGAACAGCTTCTATCCCCAAACCAAAGACTGTTCTCTCTGCTACCGCACAGCAAGCAGTACCGATGCACCAAGTCTGGAACCAACAGGACCCTGAACAGCTTCTATCCCCAAACCATAGACTGTTCTCTCTGCTACCGCACAGCAAGCAGTACTGATGCACCAAGTCTGGAACCAACAGGACCCTGAACAGCTTCTATCCCCAAACCATAGACGGTTCTTTCTGCTACCTCACAGCAAGCAGTACCGATGCACCAAGTCTGGAACCAACAGGACCCTGAACAGCTTCTATCCCCAAACCATAGACTGTTCTCTCTGCTACCGCACAGCAAGCAGTACCGATGCACCAAGTCTGGAACCAACATGACCCTGACCAGCTTCTATCCCCAAACCATAGACTGTTCTCTCTGCTACCGCACAGCAAGCAGTACCGATGCACCAAGTCTGGAACCAACAGGACCCTGAACAGCTTCTATCCCCAAACCATAGACTGTTCTCTCTGCTACCGCACAGCAAGCAGTACCGATGCACCAAGTCTGGAACCAACAGGACCCTGAACAGCTTCTATCCCCAAACCAAAGACTGTTCTCTCTGCTACCACACAGCAAGCAGTACCGATGCACCAAGTCTGGAACCAACAGGACCCTGAACAGCTTCTATCCCCAAACCATAGACTGTTCTCTCTGCTACCGCACAGCAAGCAGTACCGATGCACCAAGTCTGGAACCAACAGGACCCTGAACAGCTTCTATCCCCAAACCATAGACTGTTCTCTCTGCTACCGCACAGCAAGCAGTACTGATGCACCAAGTCTGGAACCAACAGGACCCTGAACAGCTTCTATCCCCAAACCATAGACGGTTCTCTCTGCTACCTCACAGCAAGCAGTACCGATGCACCAAGTCTGGAACCAACAGGACCCTGAACAGCTTCTATCCCCAAACCATAGACTGTTCTCTCTGCTACCGCACAGCAAGCAGTACCGATGCACCAAGTCTGGAACCAACAGGACCCTGACCAGCTTCTATCCCCAAACCATAGACTGTTCTCTCTGCTACCGCACAGCAAGCAGTACCGATGCACCAAGTCTGGAACCAACAGGACCCTGAACAGCTTCTATCCCCAAACCAAAGACTGTTCTCTCTGCTACCACACAGCAAGCAGTACCGATGCACCAAGTCTGGAACCAACAGGACCCTGAACAGCTTCTATCCCCAAACCATAGACTGTTCTCTCTGCTACCGCACAGCAAGCAGTACCGATGCACCAAGTCTGGAACCAACAGGACCCTGAACAGCTTCTATCCCCAAGCCATGAGACTGATAATTAGTTAGTTAAATAGTTAACCAAATAGCTACCCGGACTATCTGCATTGACTCCTTTGACTCATCACGTACGCTGCTGCTACTGTTTACCATCTGTCAGTTTATTCCTAGTTTATTCCTAGTTATCTCTACATATATCATTGTTGTGACTTTGGCTTTGGATTTTCCAAAATAATTGATTGATCTAATTTATCGTAAATAATTTGGTTATCGTTTCCAAATTAATTAAGTAGAGGCACCATGAAGGTTTCATTAACTCTACCGTAGTTATAATTAACCATTATACTATTAATACTCTACCCATAGTTATCATTAACCGGTATACCATTAATACTCTACCCATAGTTATCATTAACCGGTATACCATTAATACTCTACCCATAGGTATCATTAACCATTATACCATTAATACTCTACCCATAGGTATCATTAACCGGTATACCATTAATACTCTACTCATAGTTATCATTAACCGGTATACCATTAATACTCATATCAACAGCAGTCTCAATCAGCAGTCAGCTACTATATTCTCATTCTGAAAGGTTGTTGAGTTCTTAGACTACAAGAATCCAAATCACTCCAGCCACACGCTTCAATGCAAAATTATGAACTTCAAGATGTTGTATTAGTAGACCTAATGAATTGGATAAGGAGGTAGTTAGTAGACTTAATAAATTGGATAAGTAGGTAGTTAGTCGACTAAATAAATTGGATAAGTAGATAGTTAGTAGACTTAATAAATTGGATAAGGAGGTAGTTAGTAGACTTAATACATTGGATAAGGAGGTAGTTAGTAGACTTAATACATTGGATAACGAGGTAGTTAGTAGACTTAATACATTGGATAAGGAGGTAGTTACAGTGGTGTGAATGGACCAGGTACCAATGTAATACAGTATAACTGTTAACATGTGAAACAAAACAGATTCATTGAATAAACTAACACAGTTATTGAGGAGAGAATCTCCACAGGTTCCACAATCTAAAAGTAACTCATGACATTGTAAAAGTACCTACACCACAAAAAATATAAACGCGACATGTAAAGTGCTGCTCTGATTTTTTATCTATGAGTAAGAAATAAAAGTTCCCAGATAGTTCACAAAGGTAGGGCACTACAGGAGTATAGATCTCAAATAGTTCCTAAAGGTAGGTCACAACAGGAGTATAGATCTCAGATAGTTCCCAAAGGTAGGGCACTACAGGAGTATAGATCTCTGATAGTTCCCAAAGGTAGGGCACAACAGGAGTATAGATCTCAGATAGTTCCCAAAGGTAGGGCACTACAGGAGTATAGATCTCAGATAGTTCCCAAAGGTAGGGCACTACAGGAGTATAGATCTCTGATAGTTCCCAAAGGTAGGGCACGACAGGAGTATAGATCTCAGATAGTTCCCAAAGGTAGGGCACTACAGGAGTATAGATCTCAGATAGTTCCCAAAGGTAGGGCACTACAGGAGTATAGATCTCTGATAGTTCCCAAAGGTAGGGCACGACAGGAGTATAGATCTCAGATAGTTCCCAAAGGTAGGGCACTACAGGAGTATAGATCTCAGATAGTTCCCAAAGGTAGGGCACTACATGGTTATAGATCTCTGATAGTTCCCAAAGGTAGGGCACAACAGGAGTATAGATCTCAGATAGTTCCCAAAGGTAGGGCACTACAGGAGTATAGATCTCAGATAGTTCCCAAAGGTAGGGCACTACAGGAGTATAGATCCCAGATAGTAACCAAAGGTAGGTCACTACAGGAGTATAGATCCAAGATAGTTCCCAAAGGTAGGGCACGACAGGAGTATAGATCTCAGATAGTTCCCAAAGGTAGGGCACTACAGGAGTATAGATCTCAGATAGTTCCCAAAGGTAGGGCACGACAGGAGTATAGATCCCAGATTGTAACCAAAGGTAGGTCACGACAGGAGTATAGATCCAAGATAGTTCCCAAAGGTAGGGCACGACAGGAGTATAGATCCCAGATTGTAAACAAAGGTAGGTCACGACAGGAGTATAGATCCAAGATAGTTCCAAAAGGTAGGTCACGACAGGAGTATAGATCCCAGATAGTTCCCAAAGGTAGGTCACTACAGGAGTATAGATCTCAGATAGTTCCCAAAGGTAGGGCACTACAGGAATATAGATCTCAGATAGTTCCCAAAGGTTGGGCACTACAGGAGTATAGACCCCAGATAGTTCCCAAAGGTTGGGCACTACAGGAGTATAGATCTCAGATAGTTCCCAAAGGTTGGGCACTACAGGAGCATAGATCCAAGATAGTTCCCAAAGGTAGGGCACGACAGGAGTATAGATCTCTGATAGTTCCCAAAGGTTGAGCACTACAGGAGTATAGATCCAAGATAGTTCTCAAAGGTTGGGCACTACAGGAGTATAGATCTCAGATAGTTCCCAAAGGTAGGGCACTACAGGAGTATAGATCCCAGATAGTTCCCAAAGGTTGGGCACTACAGGAGTATAGATCTCAGATAGTTCCCAAAGGTAGGGCACGACAGGAGTATAGATCTCAGATAGTTCCCAAAGGTTGGGCACTACAGGAGTATAGATCTCTGATAGTTCCCAAAGGTAGGGCACTACAGGAGTATAGATCTCTGATAGTTCCCAAAGGTAGGGCACTACAGGAGTATAGATCTCAGATAGTTCCCAAAGGTTGGGCACTACAGGAGTATAGATCTCTGATAGTTCCCAAAGGTAGGGCACTACAGGAGTATAGATCTCAGATAGTTCCCAAAGGTAGGGCACGACAGGAGTATAGATCTCAGATAGTTCCCAAAGGTAGGGCACTACAGGAGTATAGATCTCAGATAGTTCCCAAAGGTAGGGCACTACAGGAGTATAGATCTCAGATGGTTCCCAAATGTAGGTCACTACAGGAGTTTTGATTCCAGATAGTTCCCAAAGGTTGGGCACTACAGGAGTATAGATCCAAGATAGTTCCCAAAGGTAGGGCACTACAGGAGTATAGATCTCAGATAGTTCCCAAAGGTAGGTCACTACAGGAGTATAGATCTCAGATAGTTCCCAAAGGTAGGGCACTACAGGAGTATAGATCTCAGATAGTTCCCAAAGGTAGGTCACTACAGGAGTATAGATCTCAGATAGTTCCCAAAGGTTGGGCACTACATGAGCATTTACATGCTGAGGAGTATTTCTGTCTGTAATGAAGCCTTTTTGAGGAGAAAACTCATTCTGATTGGCCGGGACTGTCTCTCCAGTGAGTTGGTCTGGCTCCCCAGTGAGTTGGTCTGGCTGCACAGTGAGTTGGTCAGGCTTCCCAGTGAGTTTGTCTGACTCCCCAGTGAGTTGGTCTGGCTGCCCAGTGAGTTGGTCTGGCTCCCCAGTGAGTTGGTCTGGCTGCCCAGTGAGTTGGTCAGGCTGCCCAGTGAGTTGGTCTGGCTCCCCAGTGAGTTGGCCTGTCTCCCCAGTGAGTTGGCCTGTCTCCCAAGTGAGTTGGTCAGGCTCCCCAGTGAGTTGGTCAGGCTCCCCAGTGAGTTGTTCTGGCTCCCCAGTGAGTTGGTCAGGCTCCCCAGTGAGTTGGTCTGGCTCCCCAGTGAGTTGGTCAGGCTCCCCAGTGAGTTGGTCAGGCTCCCCAGTGAGTTGGTCTGGCTCCCCAGTGAGTTGGTCAGGCTTCCCAGTGAGTTGGTCAGGCTTCCCAGTGAGTTGGTCTGGCTCCCCAGTGAGTTGGTCAGGCTCCCCAGTGAGTTGGTCTGTGTCCCCAGTGAGTTGGTCAGGCTCCCCAGTGAGTTGGTCAGGCTCCCCAGTGAGTTGGTCTGGCTCCCCAGTGAGTTGGTCAGGCTCCCCAGTGAGTTGGTCTGGGTCCCCAGTGAGTTGGTCAGGCTCCCCAGTGAGTTGGTCAGGCTCCCCAGTGAGTTGGTCTGGCTCCCCAGTGAGTTGGTCAGGCTCCCCAGTGAGTTGGTCTGGCTCTCCAGTGAGTTGGTCTGGGTCCCCAGTGAGTTGGTCAGGCTCCCCAGTGAGTTGGTCAGGCTCCCCAGTGAGTTGGTCAGGCTCCCCAGTGAGTTGGTCAGGCTGCCGCCTAGATTCTTTGTTCAGTACGTCCACCAGACTCTTGAAGATATGATCTTATTAAATGAGAGGGAGGTATTAGGGAACTACAGCCGAGCCATGCCTTTACCAATGTTTCATCCAAACAGGGTTTGCCAGTGGCTAAGCTATTAGTTTGCATCTAAATGGGTGGAATGTCACAATATGTAATTAAGAGTAACAGTCGTACAACACTAACAGTCTTACAGTAATCAGTTACTGCCACCAACGTAATCCATCAGAGTGTCACACCAAATGGAAATTCAATACAACGGTATTTTTATGCAATGTATATGAGTATCGACCTGGTTCAGTTGAGTTGTCGCTGTGATGGAGTGGTAAGCAGGAAAACGGTCCGTAGTCCCTGCGTTTGGAGCTTTCGGTCGAAGAAGCTTCTTGCTCGTCGGAGCTCAAGTATAGGTTATCTTGTTCTCTCGGTTCAACCAGGGCCATAGCACTCTGGTCAACGGTAGGGAACTACTGTCAACCAGGGCCCATAGCACTCTGGTCAACAGTAGGGAACTACTGTCAAACAGGGCCCATAGCACTCTGGTGAATGGTAGGGAACTACTGTCAACCAGGGCCATAGCACTCTGGTCAACGGTAGGGAACTACTGTCAACCAGGGCCCATAGCACTCTGGTCAACAGTAGGGAACTACTGTCAAACAGGGCCCATAGCACTCTGGTGAACGGTAGGGAACTACTGTCAACCAGGGCCCATAGCACTCTGGTCAACGGTAGGGAACTACTGTCAACCAGGGCCCATAGCACTCTGGTTAACGGTAGGGAACTACTGTCAACCAGGGCCCATAGCACTCTGGTTAACGGTAGGGAACTACTGTCAACCAGGGCCCATAGCACTCTGGTCAACGGTAGGAAACTACTGTCAACCAGGGCACATTTGCGTGCCATTTGAGAAACAGCCAGAGTGAAAGGGAAATTGTCACGGCTAATCTTATGTATTTAGTTAGTAGCTAGCTTACAGCGGTGACTACAGTCCCTCTGACTCAGCGACTTGACCATATCGTGCTACAGTAGATGTACTATGTACAGAGAGTTCTCTGAAGTCAAGACATTATAAAGGACACCACTTGTTCTGGGCTCTTGAGATGAAAAGTAGGTGATGCTACTAACTCCAGACAGTAGATGAACAGTAGGTGATGCTACTAACTCCAGACAGTAGATGAACAGTAGGTGATGCTACTAACTCCAGACAGTAGGTGAACAGTAGGTGATGCTACTAACTCCAGACAGTAGGTGAACAGTAGGTGATGCTACTAACTCCAGACAGTAGGTGAACAGTAGGTGATGCTACTAACTCCAGACAGTAGATGACCAGTAGGTGATGCTACTAACTCCAGACAGTAGGTGAACAGTAGGTGATGCTACTAACTCCAGACAGTAGATGAACAGTAGGTGATGCTACTAACTCCAGACAGTAGGTGAACAGTAGGTGATGCTACTAACTCCAGACAGTAGGTGAACAGTAGGTGATGCTACTAACTCCAGACAGTAGGTGAACAGTAGGTGATGCTACTAACTCCAGACAGTAGGTGAACAGTAGGTGATGCTACTAACTCCAGACAGTAGATGAACAGTAGGTGATGCTACTAACTCCAGACAGTAGGTGAACAGTAGGTGATGCTACTAACTCCAGACAGTAGGTGAACAGTAGGTGATGCTACTAACTCCAGACAGTAGGTGAACAGTAGGAGATGCTACTAACTCCAGACAGTAGATGACCAGTAGGTGATGCTACTAACTCCAGACAGTAGGTGATGCTACTAACTCCAGACAGTAGGTGAACAGTAGGTGATGCTACTAACTCCAGACAGTAGGTGAACAGTAGGTGATGCTACTAACTCCAGACAGTAGGTGAACAGTAGGTGATGCTACTAACTCCAGACAGTAGGTGAACAGTAGGTGATGCTACTAACTCCAGACAGTAGGTGAACAGTTGGTGATGCTACTAACTCCAGACAGTAGGTGAACAGTAGGTGATGCTACTAACTCCAGACAGTAGGTGAACAGTAGGTGATGCTACTAACTCCAGACAGTAGGTGAACAGTAGGAGATGCTACTAACTCCAGACAGTAGATGACCAGTAGGTGATGCTACTAACTCCAGACAGTAGGTGATGCTACTAACTCCAGACAGTAGGTGAACAGTAGGTGATGCTACTAACTCCAGACAGTAGGTGAACAGTAGGTGATGCTACTAACTCCAGACAGTAGGTGAACAGTAGGTGATGCTACTAACTCCAGACAGTAGGTGAACAGTAGGTGATGCTACTAACTCCAGACAGTAGGTGAACAGTAGGTGATGCTACTAACTCCAGACATTAGGTGAACAGTAGGTGATGCTACTAACTCCAGACAGTAGGTGAACAGTAGGTGATGCTACTAACTCCAGACAGTAGGTGAACAGTAGGTGATGCTACTAACTCCAGACAGTAGGTGAACAGTAGGTGATGCTACTAACTCCAGACAGTAGGTGAACAGTAGGTGATGCTACTAACTCCAGACAGTAGATGAACAGTAGGTGATGCTACTAACTCCAGACAGTAGGTGAACAGTAGGTGATGCTACTAACTCCAGACAGTAGGTGAACAGTAGGTGATGCTACTAACTCCAGACAGTAGATGAACAGTAGGTGATGCTACTAACTCCAGACAGTAGGTGAACAGTAGGTGATGCTACTAACTCCAGACAGTAGGTGAACAGTAGGTGATGCTACTAACCCTAGACAGTAGATTACCAGTAGGTGATGCTACTAACTCCAGACAGTAGGTGAACAGTAGGTGATGCTACTAACTCCAGACAGTAGATGAACAGTAGGTGATGCTACTAACTCCAGACAGTAGGTGAACAGTAGGTGATGCTACTAACTCCAGACAGTAGGTGAACAGTAGATGATGCTACTAACTCCAGACAGTAGGTGAACAGTAGGAGATGCTACTAACTCCAGACAGTAGATGACCAGTAGGTGATGCTACTAACTCCAGACAGTAGGTGATGCTACTAACTCCAGACAGTAGGTGAACAGTAGGTGATGCTACTAACTCCAGACAGTAGGTGAACAGTAGGTGATGCTACTAACTCCAGACAGTAGGTGAACAGTAGGTGATGCTACTAACTCCAGACAGTAGGTGAACAGTAGGTGATGCTACTAACTCCAGACAGTAGGTGAACAGTAGGTGATGCTACTAACTCCAGACAGTAGGTGAACAGTAGGTGATGCTACTAACTCCAGACAGTAGGTGAACAGTAGGTGATGCTACTAACTCCAGACAGTAGGTGAACAGTAGGTGATGCTACTAACTCCGGACAGTAGGTGAACAGTAGGTGATGCTACTAACTCCAGACAGTAGGTGAACAGTAGGTGATGCTACTAACTCCAGACAGTAGATGAACAGTAGGTGATGCTACTAACTCCAGACAGTAGGTGAACAGTAGGTGATGCTACTAACTCCAGACAGTAGGTGAACAGTAGGTGATGCTACTAACTCCAGACAGTAGGTGAACAGTAGGTGATGCTACTAACTCCAGACAGTAGGTGAACAGTAGGTGATGCTACTAACTCCAGACAGTAGGTGAACAGTAGGTGATGCTACTAACTCCAGACAGTAGGTGAACAGTAGGTGATGCTACTAACTCCAGACAGTAGGTGAACAGTAGGTGATGCTACTAACTCCAGACAGTAGGTGAACAGTAGGTGATGCTACTAACTCCAGACAGTAGATGAACAGTAGGTGATGCTACTAACTCCAGACAGTAGGTGAACAGTAGGTGATGCTACTAACTCCAGACAGTAGGTGAACAGTAGATGATGCTACTAACTCCAGACAGTAGGTGAACAGTAGGAGATGCTACTAACTCCAGACAGTAGATGACCAGTAGGTGATGCTACTAACTCCAGACAGTAGGTGATGCTACTAACTCCAGACAGTAGGTGAACAGTAGGTGATGCTACTAACTCCAGACAGTAGGTGAACAGTAGGTGATGCTACTAACTCCAGACAGTAGGTGAACAGTAGGTGATGCTACTAACTCCAGACAGTAGGTGAACAGTAGGTGATGCTACTAACTCCAGACAGTAGGTGAACAGTAGGTGATGCTACTAACTCCAGACAGTAGGTGAACAGTAGGTGATGCTACTAACTCCAGACAGTAGGTGAACAGTAGGTGATGCTACTAACTCCAAACAGTAGGTGAACAGTAGGTGATGCTACTAACTCCGGACAGTAGGTGAACAGTAGGTGATGCTACTAACTCCAGACAGTAGGTGAACAGTAGGTGATGCTACTAACTCCAGACAGTAGATGAACAGTAGGTGATGCTACTAACTCCAGACAGTAGGTGAACAGTAGGTGATGCTACTAACTCCAGACAGTAGGTGAACAGTAGGTGATGCTACTAACTCCAGACAGTAGGTGAACAGTAGGTGATGCTACTAACTCCAGACAGTAGGTGAACAGTAGGTGATGCTACTAACTCCAGACAGTAGGTGAACAGTAGGTGATGCTACTAACTCCAGACAGTAGGTGAACAGTAGGTGATGCTACTAACTCCAGACAGTAGGTGAACAGTAGGTGATGCTACTAACTCCAGACAGTAGGTGAACAGTAGGTGATGCTACTAACTCCAGACAGTAGGTGAACAGTAGGTGATGCTACTAACTCCAGACAGTAGATGACCAGTAGGTGATGCTACTAACTCCAGACAGTAGGTGAACAGTAGGTGATGCTACTAACTC
Source organism: Oncorhynchus mykiss (assembly GCF_013265735.2). Classification (NCBI taxonomy): domain Eukaryota; kingdom Metazoa; phylum Chordata; class Actinopteri; order Salmoniformes; family Salmonidae; genus Oncorhynchus; species Oncorhynchus mykiss. The sequence continues at coordinate 5,302,405 of NC_050572.1, read as the reverse complement.
CAGACAGTAGGTGAACAGTAGGTGATGCTACTAACTCCAGACAGTAGGTGAACAGTAGGTGATGCTACTAACTCCAGACAGTAGGTGAACAGTAGGTGATGCTACTAACTCCAGACAGTAGGTGAACAGTAGGTGATGCTACTAACTCCAGACAGTAGGTGAACAGTAGGTGATGCTACTAACTCCAGACAGTAGATGAACAGTAGGTGATGCTACTAACTCCAGACAGTAGGTGAACAGTAGGTGCACAGTAGGTGATGCTACTAACTCCAGACAGTAGGTGAACAGTAGGTGAACAGTAGGTGATGCTACTAACTCCAGACAGTAGGTGAACAGTAGGTGATGCTGCTAACTCCAGACAGTAGGTGAACAGTAGGTGATGCTACTAACTCCAGACAGTAGATGAACAGTAGGTGATGCTACTAACTCCAGACAGTAGGTGAACAGTAGGTGAACAGTAGGTGATGCTACTAACTCCAGACAGTAGATGAACAGTAGGTGATGCTACTAACTCCAGACAGTAGGTGAACAGTAGGTGATGCTACTAACTCCAGACATTAGGTGAACAGTAGGTGAACAGTAGGTGAACAGTAGGTGATGCTACTAACTCCAGACAGTAGGTGAACAGTAGGTGAACAGTAGGTGATGCTACTAACTCCAGACAGTAGATGAACAGTAGGTGATGCTACTAACTCCAGACAGTAGGTGAACAGTAGGTGATGCTACTAACTCCAGACAGTAGGTGAACAGTAGGTGATGCTACTAACTCCAGACAGTAGATGACCAGTAGGTGATGCTACTAACTCCAGACAGTAGATGACCAGTAGGTGATGCTACTAACTCCAGACAGTAGGTGAACAGTAGGTGCTGCTACTAACTCCAGACAGTAGGTGAACAGTAGGTGATGCTACTAACTCCAGACAGTAGGTGAACAGTAGGTGATGCTACTAACTCCAGACAGTAGGTGAACAGTAGGTGATGCTACTAACTCCAGACAGTAGATGAACAGTAGGTGATGCTACTAACTCCAGACTGTAGGTGATGCTACTAACTCCAGACAGTAGGTGAACAGTAGGTGATGCTACTAACTCCAGACAGTAGGTGAACAGTAGGTGATGCTACTAACTCCAGACAGTAGGTGAACAGTAGGTGATGCTACTAACTCCAGACAGTAGGTGAACAGTAGGTGATGCTACTAACTCCAGACAGTAGGTGAACAGTAGGTGATGCTACTAACTCCAGACAGTAGGTGAACAGTAGGTGATGCTACTAACTCCAGACAGTAGATGAACAGTAGGTGATGCTACTAACTCCAGACAGTAGGTGATGCTACTAACTCCAGACAGTAGGTGAACAGTAGGTGATGCTACTAACTCCAGACAGTAGGTGAACAGTAGGTGATGCTACTAACTCCAGACAGTAGGTGAACAGTAGGTGATGCTACTAACTCCAGACAGTAGGTGAACAGTAGGTGATGCTACTAACTCCAGACAGTAGATGACCAGTAGGTGATGCTACTAACTCCAGACAGTAGGTGAACAGTAGGTGATGCTACTAACTCCAGACAGTAGATGAACAGTAGGTGATGCTACTAACTCCAGACAGTAGGTGAACAGTAGGTGATGCTACTAACTCCAGACAGTAGGTGAACAGTAGGTGATGCTACTAACTCCAGACAGTAGGTGAACAGTAGGTGATGCTACTAACTCCAGACAGTAGGTGAACAGTAGGTGATGCTACTAACTCCAGACAGTAGATGAACAGTAGGTGATGCTACTAACTCCAGACAGTAGGTGAACAGTAGGTGATGCTACTAACTCCAGACAGTAGGTGAACAGTAGGTGATGCTACTAACTCCAGACAGTAGGTGAACAGTAGGAGATGCTACTAACTCCAGACAGTAGATGACCAGTAGGTGATGCTACTAACTCCAGACAGTAGGTGATGCTACTAACTCCAGACAGTGGGTGAACAGTAGGTGATGCTACTAACTCCAGACAGTAGGTGAACAGTAGGTGATGCTACTAACTCCAGACAGTAGGTGAACAGTAGGTGATGCTACTAACTCCAGACAGTAGGTGAACAGTAGGTGATGCTACTAACTCCAGACAGTAGGTGAACAGTAGGTGATGCTACTAACTCCAGACAGTAGGTGAACAGTAGGTGATGCTACTAACTCCAGACAGTAGGTGAACAGTAGGTGATGCTACTAACTCCAGACAGTAGGTGAACAGTAGGAGATGCTACTAACTCCAGACAGTAGATGACCAGTAGGTGATGCTACTAACTCCAGACAGTAGGTGATGCTACTAACTCCAGACAGTAGGTGAACAGTAGGTGATGCTACTAACTCCAGACAGTAGGTGAACAGTAGGTGATGCTACTAACTCCAGACAGTAGGTGAACAGTAGGTGATGCTACTAACTCCAGACAGTAGGTGAACAGTAGGTGATGCTACTAACTCCAGACAGTAGGTGAACAGTAGGTGATGCTACTAACTCCAGACATTAGGTGAACAGTAGGTGATGCTACTAACTCCAGACAGTAGGTGAACAGTAGGTGATGCTACTAACTCCAGACAGTAGGTGAACAGTAGGTGATGCTACTAACTCCAGACAGTAGGTGAACAGTAGGTGATGCTACTAACTCCAGACAGTAGGTGAACAGTAGGTGATGCTACTAACTCCAGACAGTAGATGAACAGTAGGTGATGCTACTAACTCCAGACAGTAGGTGAACAGTAGGTGATGCTACTAACTCCAGACAGTAGGTGAACAGTAGGTGATGCTACTAACTCCAGACAGTAGATGAACAGTAGGTGATGCTACTAACTCCAGACAGTAGGTGAACAGTAGGTGATGCTACTAACTCCAGACAGTAGGTGAACAATAGGTGATGCTACTAACCCTAGACAGTAGATGACCAGTAGGTGATGCTACTAACTCCAGACAGTAGGTGAACAGTAGGTGATGCTACTAACTCCAGACAGTAGATGAACAGTAGGTGATGCTACTAACTCCAGACAGTAGGTGAACAGTAGGTGATGCTACTAACTCCAGACAGTAGGTGAACAGTAGATGATGCTACTAACTCCAGACAGTAGGTGAACAGTAGGAGATGCTACTAACTCCAGACAGTAGATGACCAGTAGGTGATGCTACTAACTCCAGACAGTAGGTGATGCTACTAACTCCAGACAGTAGGTGAACAGTAGGTGATGCTACTAACTCCAGACAGTAGGTGAACAGTAGGTGATGCTACTAACTCCAGACAGTAGGTGAACAGTAGGTGATGCTACTAACTCCAGACAGTAGGTGAACAGTAGGTGATGCTACTAACTCCAGACAGTAGGTGAACAGTAGGTGATGCTACTAACTCCAGACAGTAGGTGAACAGTAGGTGATGCTACTAACTCCAGACAGTAGGTGAACAGTAGGTGATGCTACTAACTCCAGACAGTAGGTGAACAGTAGGTGATGCTACTAACTCCGGACAGTAGGTGAACAGTAGGTGATGCTACTAACTCCAGACAGTAGGTGAACAGTAGGTGATGCTACTAACTCCAGACAGTAGATGAACAGTAGGTGATGCTACTAACTCCAGACAGTAGGTGAACAGTAGGTGATGCTACTAACTCCAGACAGTAGGTGAACAGTAGGTGATGCTACTAACTCCAGACAGTAGGTGAAGAGTAGGTGATGCTACTAACTCCAGACAGTAGGTGAACAGTAGGTGATGCTACTAACTCCAGACAGTAGGTGAACAGTAGGTGATGCTACTAACTCCAGACAGTAGGTGAACAGTAGGTGATGCTACTAACTCCAGACAGTAGGTGAACAGTAGGTGATGCTACTAACTCCAGACAGTAGGTGAACAGTAGGTGATGCTACTAACTCCAGACAGTAGGTGAACAGTAGGTGATGCTACTAACTCCAGACAGTAGATGACCAGTAGGTGATGCTACTAACTCCAGACAGTAGGTGAACAGTAGGTGATGCTACTAACTCCAGACAGTAGATGACCAGTAGGTGATGCTACTAACTCCAGACAGTAGGTGAACAGTAGGTGATGCTACTAACTCCAGACAGTAGGTGAACAGTAGGTGATGCTACTAACTCCAGACAGTAGGTGAACAGTAGGTGATGCTACTAACTCCAGACAGTAGGTGAACAGTAGGTGATGCTACTAACTCCAGACAGTAGGTGAACAGTAGGTGATGCTACTAACTCCAGACAGTAGGTGAACAGTAGGTGATGCTACTAACTCCAGACAGTAGGTGAACAGTAGGTGATGCTACTAACTCCAGACAGTAGATGAACAGTAGGTGATGCTACTAACTCCAGACAGTAGGTGAACAGTAGGTGAACAGTAGGTGATGCTACTAACTCCAGACAGTAGATGAACAGTAGGTGATGCTACTAACTCCAGACAGTAGGTGAACAGTAGGTGATGCTACTAACTCCAGACAGTAGGTGAACAGTAGGTGATGCTACTAACTCCAGACAGTAGGTGAACAGTAGGTGATGCTACTAACTCCAGACAGTAGGTGAACAGTAGGTGATGCTACTAACTCCAGACAGTAGGTGAACAGTAGGTGATGCTACTAACTCCAGACAGTAGGTGAACAGTAGGTGATGCTACTAACTCCAGACAGTAGGTGAACAGTAGGTGATGCTACTAACTCCAGACAGTAGATTAACAGTAGGTGAACAGTAGGTGATGCTACTAAATCCAGACAGTAGATGACCAGTAGGTGATGCTACTAACTCCAGACAGTAGATGAACAGTAGGTGATGCTACTAACTCCAGACAGTAGATGAACAGTAGGTGATGCTACTAACTCCAGACAGTAGGTGAACAGTAGGTGATGCTACTAACTCCAGACAGTAGATGAACAGTAGGTGATGCTACTAACTCCAGACAGTAGCAGAGAAACAGTAGCTGCTTGTGATCACTTGCTGAGCCTCGACAAATTCAATAAACATCAGTAACTAGATTTACAGGAGTGTGTGCAGGCTTTCCATAGAGATTATGTTTTCTATTTAGTTTTACACTGGGAACATTGTTTTTTGAGTACAGAAACACTAAACTGCATTATTTCTGAATCTTCAA
>NC_050572.1:5284793-5294793 GCF_013265735.2 Oncorhynchus mykiss | reverse complement strand
GGGGGAGAGTAAGAGAGAGGGGGGTGAAGAGAGAGAGGAGCAGAGAATGGGAGAGGGGGAGTGGAGAGAGAGAGGGAAAGAAAGGGAGAGAGGGGGTGGAGAGAGAAAGGGGGAGAGAAAGAAAGAGGGGGTGGAGAGAGAGAGAGGGAGAGAAAGGGAGAGAGGGGGTGGAGAGAGAGAGGGTGGTTAGAGAGGAGGAGAGAAATGGAGAGTGGGGGTGGAGAGAGAGAGGGGGAGAGAAATGGAGAGGGGGTGGAGAGAGAGAGGGAGAGAAAGGGAGAGAGGGGGTGGAGAGAGAGGGGGTGGAGAGAAAGGGAGAGGGGGGTGGAGAGAGAAAGGGAGAGAAAGGGAGAGAGGGGGTGGAGAGAGAGGGGGTGGAGAGAAAGGGAGAGGGGGTGGAGAGAGAGAGGGGTGGAGAGCGAGACGGGGAGAGGAAGGGAGAGAGGGGGTGGAGAGAGAGGGGGGTGGAAAGAGAGACGAGAAGAGGAAGGGAGAGAGGGGGTGGAGAGAGAGAGGGGTGGAGAGAGAGACGGGGAGAGGAAGGGAGAGAGGGGGTGGAGAGAGGTTGAAGGATCAAAGTCGTGTGAGCAAATGAGTAGCAGAAAGGAGAGAGAGAGAAAATCAGAGAAATGCTGAGCAGAAGCGATGCAAAACATTAGACAGTGAGACAGAGAGAGATAGAGACAGTAAATGTCAGTAAGACCAAAATAATGGTGTTCCGAAAAAGGTCCAGTCGCCAGGACAACAAATAAAAATTCCATCTAGAAACCGTTGCCATAGAGCCCACAAAAAACTACACATACCTCGGCCTAAACATCACCGCCACAGGTAACTTCCACAAAGCTGTGAACGATCTGAGAGACAAGGCAAGAAGGGCATTCTATGCCATCAAAAGGAACATCAAATTCAACATACTTAAATACTTGAATCAGTCATAGAGCCCCTTGCCCTTTATGGTTGTGAGGTCTGGGGTCTGCTCACAAACCAAGAATTCACAAAATGGGACAAACACCAAATTGAGACTCTGCATGCAGATTTCTGCAAAAATATCCTCTGTGTACAACGTAGAACACCAAATAATGCATGCAGAGCAGAATTAGGACGATTCCCACTAATTATCAAAATCCAGAAAAGGGCCGTTAAATTCTATTACCACCTAAAAGGAAGAGATTCCCAAACCTTCCGTAACAAAGCCATCACCTACAGAGAGATGAACCTGAGTCCCCTAAGCAAGCTGGTCCTGGGGCTTTGTTCACAAACACAAACAGACCCCACAGAGCCCCAGGACAGCAACACAATGAAACCCAACCAAATCATGAGAAAACGAAAAGATAATTCCATGACACATTGGAAAGAATTAACAAAAAAACAGAGCAAACTAGAATGCTATTTGGCCCTAAACAGAGAATACACAGTGGCAGAATACCTGACCACTGTGACTGACCCAAACTTAAGGAAAGCTTTGACTATGTACAGACCCAGTGAGCATAGCCTTGCTATTGAGAAAGGCCGCCGTAGGCAGACATGTGTCTCAAGAGAAGACAGGCTATGTGCTCACTGCCCACAAAATGAGGTGGAAACTGAGCTGCACTTCCTAACCTCCTTTCAAATGTATGACCATATTAGAGACACATATTTCCCTCAGATTACACAGACCCACAAATAATTTGAAAACAAGCCCGATATTGATAAACTCCCTTATCTACTGGGTGAAATACCACAGTGTGCCACCACCGCAGCAAGATTTGTGACCTGTTGCCACAAGAAAAGGTCAACCAGTGAAGAACAAACACCATTGTAAATACAACCCAATATTTTCCCTTTTGTACATAAAATCAAAATAAAATAAAATGTATTTATATAGCCCTTCGTACATCAGCTGATATCTCAAAGTGCTGTACAGAAACCCAGCCTAAAACCCCAAACAGCAAGCAATGCAGGTGTAGAAGCACAATGGCTAGGAAAAACTCCCTAGAAAGGCCAAAACCTAGGAAGAAACCTAGAGAGGAACCAGGCTATGTGGGGTGGCCAGTCCTCTTCTGGCTTTGCAAGGTGTAGATTATAACAGAACATGGCCAAGATGTTCAAATGTTCATAAATGACCAGCATGGTCAAATAATAATAATCACAGGCAGAACAGTTGAAACTGGAGCAGCAGCACGGCCTGGTGGACTGGGGACAGCAAGGAGTCATCATGCCAGGTAGTCCTCCGAGAAAGAGAAAGAAAGAGAGAAAGAGAATTAGAGAGAGCAAACTTAAATTCACACAGGACACTGGATAGGACAGGAGAAGTACTTCAGATATAACAAACTGACCCTAGCCCCCGACACATAAACTACTGCAGCATAAATACTGGAGGCGGAAACAGGAGGGGTCAGGAGACACTGTGGCTCCATCCGATGATACCCCCGTACAGGGCCAAACAGGAAGGATATAACCCCACCCACTTTGCCAAAGCACAGCCCCAACACCACTAGAGGGATATCTTCAACCACCAACTTACCATCCTGAGACAAGGCTGAGTATAGCCCACAAAGATCTCCGCCACGACCTTTTCCATAAAAATGGAGCTCTATAGGAGAAAGCCCTGCCTCCAGCTGTTTGCTTAGAAATTCTAGGGACAATTAGGAGGCCTGCGTCTTGTGACCGTAGCGTACGTGTAGGTATGTACGGCAGGACCAAATCAGAGAGATAGGTAGGAGCAAGCCAATGTAATGCTTTGTAGGTTAGCAGTAAAACCTTGAAATCAGCCCTTGCCTTGACAGGAAACCAGTGTAGGGAGGCTAGTACTGGAGTAATAAGATCACATTTTTTGGTTCAAGTCAGGATTCTAGCAGCCGTATTTAGCACTAACTGAAGTTTATTTAGTGCTTTATCCGGGTAGCCGGAAAGTAGAGCATTGCAGTAGTCTAACCTAGAAGTAACAAAAGCATGGATTAATTTTTCTGCATCATTTTTGGACAGAAAGTTTCTGATTTTTGCAATGTTACGTAGATGGAAAAAAGCTGTCCTTGAAACAGTCTTGATATGTTCTTCAAAAGAGAGATCAGGGTCCAGAGTAACGCCGAGGTCCTTCACAGTTTTATTTGAGACGACTGTACAACCATTAAGATTAATTGTCAGATTCAACAGCAGATCTCTTTGTTTCTTGGGACCTAGAACAAGCATCTCTGTTTTTTCCGAGTTTAAAAGTAGAACGTTTGCAGCCATCCACTTCCTTATGTCTGAAACACAGGCTTCTAGCGAGGGCAATTTTGGGGCTTCATCAAGTTTCATTGAAATACACAGCTGTGTGTCATCCGCATAGCAGTGAAAGTTAACATTATGTTTTCTAATGACATCCCCAAGAGGTAAAATATATTGTGAAAACAATAGTGGTCCTAAAACGGAACCTTGAGGAACACAGAAATTTACAGTTGATTTGTCAGAGGACAAACCATTCACAGAGACAAACTGATATCTTTCCGACAGATAAGATCTAAACCAGGCCAGAACTTGTCTGGGTAGACCAATTTGGGTTTCCAATCTCTCCAAAAGAATGTGGTGATCGATGGTATTAAAAGCAGCACTAAGATGGAAAGTATTTAGTCAGCCACCAATTGTGCAAGTTCAAGTTCAAGTTCTCCCACTTAAAAATATGAGAGAGGCCTGTAATTTTCATCATAGGTACACTTCAACTATGACAGACAAAATGAGAAGAAAAAAATCCAGAAAATCACATTGTAGGATTTTTCATGAATTTATTTGAAAATTATGGTGGAAAATATGTAATTGGTCACCTACAAACAAGCAGTACCACTTGCCATCTCCCTCCCTCTCTCCAAAATGAGGGAAAGTAGAGAGGTTTTAATTAGGGGCAAGTACAAGGTCCAGAACGTTCCCACAGGGCCCTGCAGTGGCTACTGCGGCCTGAAACAGGGAGCTGAGTATAGCAGGAAACTCTCGCTCTCTCTCCCTCTCCCCCCCTCTCTCTCTCTCTCTCTCTCTCTCTCTGTGTGTAATCTGAGGGAAATATGTATCTCTAATATGGTCATACATTTGGCTGGAGGTTAGGAAGTGCATCTCAGTTTCCACCTTATTTTGTGGGCAGTGAGCACATAGCCTGTCTTCTCTTGAGAAACATGTCTGCCTACGGCGGCCTTTCTCAATAACAAGGCTATGCTCACTGAGTCTGTTAATATTTCCTTAATTTTTGTGTCAAACACAGTGGTCAGGTATTCTGCCACTGTGTACTCTCTGTTTAGGGTCAAATAGCAGCTTTTTTGTAAATTCTTTCCATGTGTCAAGTAATTATCTTTTTGTTTTCTCATGATTTGGTTGGGTCTAATTGTGCTGCTGTCCTGGGGCTCTGTGGGGTCTGTTTGTGTTCATCTCTCTGTAGGTGATGGCTTTGTTAAGGAAGTGTGAATCACTTCTTTTTAGGTGGTTGTAGAATTTAACTGCTCTTTTCTGGATTAAGATAATTAGCAGGTATCGGCCTAATTCTGCTCTGCATGCATTATTTGGTGTTTACGTTGTACACTGAGGATATTTTTGCAAAATTCTGCATGCAGATTCACAATTTGGTGTTTGTCCCATTTTGTGAATTGGGTTCGAAAACTGATTCCATTATTTTTAGCCAGATCCTAATTTGTATGTCGAATTGATGTTCCTTTTATATGGCATAGACTGCCCTTCTTGCCTTGTCTCTCAGATCGTTCACAGTTTTGTGAAGTTTCCTGTGGTGCTGATGTTTAAGGGTATTTATAGTTTATTGTGTGCTCTATGACAACGGTGTCTAGATGGAATTCGTATTTGTGTTCCTGGCAACTGGACCTTTTTTTGGAACACCATTATTTTGGACTTACTGAGATTTACTGTCAGGGCCCAGGTCTGGCAGAATCAGTAAAGAATATCTAGGTGCTGCTGTAGGCCCTCCTTGGTTGGTGACAGAAGCACCAGATCATCAGCAAACAGTAGACAATTGACTTCAGATTCTAGTAGGGTGAGCCCGGGTGCTGCAGACTATTCTAGTACCCTCGCCAATTTGTCTATATATATTTTGAAGAGGGTGGGGCTTAAGCTGCATCCCTGTCTAACCGGACGGCCCGGTGGAAAAACTGTGTGTGTTTTTGGGCTATTTTAAATGCACACTTGTTGTTTGTGTACATGGATTTTATAATGTCGTATGTTTTTCCCCCAACAACACTGTCCATCAATTTGTGTAGCAGACCATCGTGCCAAATTGGGTTGAAAGCTTTTATGAAATCAAGAGAGCAGACTGACTTTTTTTTGGTTTATTTGTTTGCCAATTAGTGTGTGCAGGGTGAATACGTGGTCTGTCGTACGGTAATTTGGTAAAAAGGCAATTTGACATTTGCTCAGTACACTGTTTTGATTTTCCAAAGTTTGCTGTTGACGCATATCCCACGGTAGTTATTGGGGTCAAATATATCTCCACTTTTATCGATTGGGGATATCAGTCCTTGGTTCCAAATATTGGGGGAAGATGCCAGAGCTGAGGATGTGGTTAAAGAGTTTAAGTATAGCCAATTGGAATTTGTGGTCTGTATGTTTTATAATTTAATTTAAGATACAATCAACCCCAAAGGCCTTTTTGGGTTGGAGGGTTTGTATTTTTTCTTGTAGTTCATTCAATATAATTGGAGAATCCAGTGGGTTCTGGTAGTCTTTAACAGTTGATGATCATGTATATATTTTTGCTGTTTGTTCTTTGTTACAGAGCCAAAACGATTGGAGAAGTGGTTTATCCCATTCATCTCTGTTGTGGATAGATAACTCTTCGTGTTGTTGTTTGTTTAGTGTTTTCCAATTTTCCCAGAAGTGGTTAGATTCTATGGATTCTTCAATTACATTGAATTGATTTCTGAAGTGCTGTTCCTTATTTTTAAGTAGAGTATGTATGTACTGTTGTCGTGATTCAACAGAGTAAAGACATGTTGCTGTTGGGGGGGGGGGGGGGGGGGGGGGGGGGGGATGTTGTTGTGCTGATCTGTTTTGTGGGTTTGTTCTGTCTGGATTGTGTGGACTAGCTCTCTGTGCTCCACCATGTCTCTCTCCAGCTCTGTGAATGTATCCCTCTCAGTGATGGAGGAGCAGTGCATTGTGGGACCTGGGTGTGTTCAGTGCTGGGGGGGAGGGGGGGGGGGGTTGACTGTGTTCTTCTGCAGGACAGTTTGAAGATGTGTGATCAGACTGACTCAGGATGGGGGGAGTCGTCACAGAGAGAGATTTTTATCAGCTGTTCTCTCTCTTTGATCCTGTAGAAGTCATGCTGGAACTGCATGATGAAGACTGCACCATTACTGTCCCAGACTGCTCCATTACTGTCCCAGACTGCACCACTACTGTCCCAGACTGCTCCATTACTGTCCCAGACTGCACCATTACTGTCCCAGACTGCACCATTACTGTCCCAGACTGCACCATTACTATCCCAGACTGCACCACTACTGTCCCAGACTGCACCATTACTGTCCCAGACTGCTCCATTACTGTCCCAGACTGCACCATTACTGTCCCAGACTGCACCATTACTATCCCAGACTGCACCATTACTGTCCCAGACTGCACCATTACTATCCCAGACTGCACCACTACTGTCCCAGACTGCACCACTACTGTCCCAGACTGCTCCATTACTGTCCCAGACTGCTCCATTACTGTCCCAGACTGCACCATTACAGTCCCATACTGCACCATTACTGTCCCAGACTGCATCATTACTGTCCCAGACTGCACCATTAATGTCCCAGACTGCACCATTACTGTCCCAAACTGCACCATTACTGTCCCAAACTGTCCCATTACTGTCCCAAACTGCACCATTACTGTCCCAAACTGTCCCATGTGTAGCTACATGGTCTCAACAATCTTGTTTCCTGAGCTGTTGGTCCAACACTTCATCACATAATCACATCATCTTTTCTCTCTTTTCTCTCTCTCTGTCTCTGTATCTCTCTCTCTCTGTCTCTGTATCTCTCTCTCTCTGTCTCTGTCTCTCTCTCTCCGTCTCTCTCCGTCTCTCTCTCTCTCTGTCTCTCTCTCTCTCTCTCTCTCTCTCTCTGTCTCTGTCTCTCTCTCTCTCTCTCTCTGTCTCTCTCTCTCTCTCTGTCTCTGTCTCTCTCCGTCTCTCCGTCTCTCTCTCTCTCTCTCGCTCTCGCTCTCTCTACAAAATATCATCCTTTATTTTAGTCACTTAGTCAGCATGCTTTGGCTTCTAAAAACATTCCCAAAACACACACACACACACACACACACACCAGGGTAATGGGAGAATTTTGTGCAGGGAATGAAGTGCAAACATCGACAGACATTGACAGTGGCTATTATTATTGTTTACGTGTCTTTTTGCCAAAACGCATTAGCGAAGGAGCCGTACAGATCCCCCCCCCCCCCCCCACACTCAACAAATGCAGTTTGTACAATACGTCAAAATATGTTTGAGTTTCCCTGCATTCGGGCGAGCTTGTGAAGCGAACTGTAGCCTTTTGCCTGTATGCTGCCTTTCATTTAAAAAAAATATAGCTGTTGATTAGGCTATCGCCTAAAATACATGAGATCATATGGGCAGAATCTTATATTTCGTAGCATAGGATACCACATTTTTTATCAGTTATTAACGTTTCTAGCGCAGGGGTTCCACTAGCGGAACACCTCGACAACATTCCGCTGAAAAGGCAGCACGCTAAATTCAAAAATATTATTTTGAAATATGTAACTTTCACACATTAACAAGTCCAATACAGCAAATGAAAGATGAACATCTTGTTAATCTACCCATCGTGTCCGATTTAAAAAATGCTTTACAGTGAAAGCACAACATATGATTATGTTAGATCACCGCCAAGTCGAAAAAACACACAGCCATTTTTCCAGCCAAAGATAGGAGTCACAAAAAGCTGAAATGGAGATAAAATGAATCACTAACCTTTGATGATCTTCATCAGATGACACTCATAGGACATCATGTTACACAATGTGTTTGTTTTGTTCGATATTGTGCATATTTATATCCAAAAACCTCAGTTTACATTACACCTTACGTGCATTAATGTTTTGATTCCAAAACATCCGGTGATTTTGCAGAAATACGAATAATAAACATTGATAAAAGATACTAGTGTTATTCACAGAATTCAAGATAGACTTCTCCTTAATGCAACCGCTGTGTCAGATTTCAAAAAAACTTTACGGAAAAAGCATAATCTGAGAACGGCGCTCAGAGCCCAATCCAGCCAGAGAAATATCCGCCATGTTGGAATCAACACCATGACGGTTGACATCTAGTAGAAGCCCAAGGAAGTGCAACCTCATCCATATCTCAACTCGGTAGGCCAAGCTTTGAAAAACTACAAACCTCAGATGTCCCACTTCCTAGTTGGATTTTTCTCAGGTTTTCGCCTGCCATATGAGTTCTGTTTTCCTGCGTCAGCTGACGATGGTTGACAATATCACCAGGCCTAACTAAACAGCTGGATACAAAAATGCTCATCGAACAATTAGGCCTATTGGCCCAGGCATAATTAGCCTATTGAAAAAAAATACATAATTGACGAATCAAGTTAAGGCCAGGTAACTCTTTCGGGTGGAAGCGCCATTTTGGATTTGTGAGCTCATGAAAACTGAACGTTCGATAAAAGCGATGCTGACGTTAATCTTATAGACTCAGAAATACTTTTTTGTAGTTCTTTTGTCAATACTTTTTGTAGTTTTTTTGTCAATACTTTTTGTTGTTCTTTTTTCTATACTTTTTGTTGTTTTTTTGTCAATCATTTTTGTAGTTTTTTTGTCTATACTTTTTGTAGTTTTTTTTTGTCAATACTTTTTGTTGTTTTTTGTAAATACTTTTAGTTTGTTTTTGTTCCATAAGGTGTTGATGTGTTTCTAATGGTTGCAGATGATTGGTTATAATTAACACCTAGCTAGTTATAATTAGCTTACTGGTCAGTCAGTCGTCTGGACACTTTGTAACTTTCCTAATCTGTGGGTTCAGATGATTGGTTATAATTAACACCTAGTTTACTGGTCAGTCAGTGGTCTGGACACTTTGCAACTTTCCTAATCTGGTCAGCTCACTTTTCTGTCTCCTATTCATATCAAATAAATGCAACTGGTAGTCTATTGATACAGGCCTTACATAGGTTATTGGTGCCAATCACGACAGCCTAAGATTTAGGGTTCTGCTGACAAACAGCCTTAAAGAATCTCTAATAATTATCCCCCCCCCAAAAAATCCTCATAATGAATTAAAAATGAATCCAAAAAAAATCCTCATACTGTAATTTTGTAATTTGTCATTTTTATTAGGATCCCCACTAGTCAATGCCGTAACGCTAGCTAATCTTCCTGTGCTGAAAATGAATGAATCTGCACAGTGCCTTGCTAAAGCCAATTATGATGTCTGAGAATACTTTTCAAGGAAATATCTTAGGCATGGTTTTATTATATTGATAATTAGATTCTAGAACAAATTTTAAGAAAATGTATTATTTGAAATAACGTTTATTTCGGTTGCTATGTTTCTTATATTGAAAGTGTATTTTTTATCTATTTATGAATTCATGTATTAGTAGATTTATGGATGACATTTTTCGAGTTATTCGCGCAAACATGTTTTGTTTCCTGTGACTTGCTCATTCGCATGCAGCTCAGATTTGTTTTACAGATGAAGAACAGACGTGTGAAACAATATTACATTTGCAGACAAAAATTAGGACAGTAGAAACTTAGAATTATCACTATTTTGGAGAAATAGTGTTCTCGTGTGGTGGTTCGTGTGTATTCTGTTTCTTACAATGGCTTAGTGTATTATAGTTTGCATTGGTTAAAAAGCTCATTGTTAGCAATTGTTTTCAGAGTATTTTCTGCGCTGACCTAGCTTAAATTCTAGACATCAGATTAAAACAAGACTATATCGCCCATACAGTGACCATTGCACTTAAAAAAAGATAGCAACAGTTTTAATAAAATGTATAATTTATTGCTTTATTATTATCAC
>NC_050572.1:5272293-5277293 GCF_013265735.2 Oncorhynchus mykiss | reverse complement strand
CACCCTTCCACTAAACTAATGTGCAGGGAAAAACAGTCACGAAAATAAACCTGCTTAACAGTAAAAAAAAAAGCAACCCAAACCAACGACAGTAACACAAACAATCCCCCACAAAACCTAGAGGGTAGGGCGAGATTAAATACCCCACTGAAGCTAAACTAGAAACAGGTGACAACAAGACAGACAAAACCTAGAGGGTAGGGCGAGAATAATTACCCCACTGATTAACCTAAACCAGACACAGGTGACAACAAGACAGACAAAACCTAGAGGGTAGGGCGAGATTAAATACCCCACTGAAGCTAAACTAGAAACAGGTGACAACAAGAGTGACAAAACCAAACAAAAAATAAAAGGGATCGGTGGCAGCTAGTAGACTGGCGACGACGACCGCCGAGCGCCGCCCGAACAGGGAGAGGAACCACCTTCGGTGGAAAGTGTGCCTCCCCATGAAACACAACCAAGCCGCGCTGCTTCTTGACACAATGCCCACTTAACCCGGAAGCCAGCCGCACCTATGTGCCGGAGGAAACATCGTCCTCTTGGTGACCATGTCAGCGTGGACTGCGCCCGGCCCGCCACAGGAGTCATGATGGGACAAGGACATCCCTACAGGCCAAACCCTTCCCTAACCCGGACGTCCCTACAGGCCAAACCCTTCCCTAACCCGGACATCCCTACCGGCCAAACCCTTCCCTAACCCGGACATCCCTACCGGCCAAACCCTTCCCTAACCAGGACATCCCTACATCCCTACAGGCCAAACCCAAACCCAAACAATGCTGGGCCAATTGTGCGCCGCCCCAAGGGTCTCCCGGACTCGAACTGGACTCGGGAGGCCTATAACATTTACATTACCATGTAGTTTACCAATACAATAGTGTGACAGTGATGTGGACATACTCTGTATTCATATCCCAAAAGAAAGAAATTATCTCACTACATTTTAATAGAAAGTTAACAAAAATAGATAAGATCTTGCTACCATGGAAAGGAAAATACCTGTCTATTTGTGGAAGAATCACAGTGAATAACAGTGATTTTTTTCTTAATCCCAGTTTACTTATTTGCTTGACTTGTTTTTTTAAATGAATGGCAAGCCAGACAAATTTAAATTTAAAGCCAATTTATATAATGGGGAGGGCATAAATGATTAAATATTAAAACAGACCTCTCACTAAAGACATCAGTCATACAAAAGTTATATTTATATCCAAACTGGTTCTCTAGCAGATTAGTAAGAATGACTCACCCCGTGTTCAAGAATGTCCCTTCTCCCTTTATTCAGATTACAACCTCTCACTTTCAGTTATTTGAAAATGAAATAATCTCCAAATGATATATATTTTTTAACAAGTCATAGACAGTTGGTTGCAATTTCAGTTTAATCCACCAGAAAAGACAAAACAAATTCTAATTGATAAAAAAAAAAAACATCATAAAAAAAGTACCATCTTTGGAAATTATATCATAAATAGAACTGGTGGAGTTGTGTCACTGCAAACAACAATATATGGAAATGTCTTCTCTACCCAAAATTACAACCACCTCACTGCTAACAAAAATATATGGAAATGTCTTCTCTACCCAAAATTACAACCACCTCACTGCTAACAAAAAGGGAAAGACAAGTGGAAGGGAAAAAGTAAGGAACTTCTCTTTCCATCTTTCGGCATTAAAGACCAAAAATTGGTTTAATGAAAATCGTTTTTAATTTAAGGACCCCCCCCCAAAAAAAATTGACAGCTGTGCTGTAGATTGTAAAATAGTTGGGTAAAACTGACACACAACGGTGGATTCAAAATGTAGAATTTTAATTAGACTAAATGATCGCAACCAATATAATGTAATATAACAACCATCCCAGATCTACAGATTTTGGTACGAAGAGACAGAATCATTAGATCATTTGTTTTGGTACTGTCCATATGTAGCTTGTTTTGGTACTGTCCATATGTAGCTTGTTTTGGTACTGTCCATATGTAGCTTGTTTTGGTACTGTTCATATGTAGCTTGTTTTGGTACTGTCCAGATGTAGCTTGTTTTGGTAATGTTCATATGTAGCTTGTTTTGGTACTGTCCATATGTAGCTTGTTTTGGTACTGTCCATATGTAGCTTGTTTTGGTACTGTTCATATGTAGCTTGTTTTGGTACTGTCCATATGTAGCTTGTTTTGGTACTGTTCATATGTAGCTTGTTTTGGTACTGTTCATATGTAGCTTGTTTTGGTACTGTCCATATGTAGCTTGTTTTGGTACTGTTCATATGTAGCTTGTTTTGGTACTGTCCATATGTAGCTTGTTTTGGTACTGTTCATATGTAGCTTGTTTTGGTACTGTCCATATGTAGCTTGTTTTGGTGCTGTTCATATGTATCTTGTTTTGGTACTGTTCTTATGTAGCTTGTTTTGGTACTGTCCATATGTAGCTTGTTTTGGTGCTGTTCATATGTAGCTTGTTTTGGTACTGTCCATATGTAGCTTGTTTTGGTACTGCCCATATGTAGCTTGTTTTGGTACTGTCCATATGTAGCTTGTTTTGGTACTGTTCATATGTAGCTTGTTTTGGTACTGTTCATATGTAGCTTGTTGCTTGTCCACTTTATTTTCTACATCGTAGAATAACAGTGAAGACATTAAAACTATTAAACACATATGGAATCATGTAGTAACCAAAATAGTGTTAAACAAATCAAAATATATTTTATATTTGAGATTCTTCAAAGTAGCCACCCGTTGCCTTGATGTCAGCTTTGCACACTCTTGGCGTTCTCTCAACCAGCTTCACCTGGAATGTTTAGCCTTGAAGACAGCTTGGCTTTCTATAGATAGAAGTATATTTTATATTTGAGATTCTTCAAAGTAGCCACCCGTTGCCTTGATGTCAGCTTTGCACACTCTTGGCGTTCTCTCAACCAGCTTCACCTGGAATGTTTAGCCTCGAAGACATCTTGGCTTTCTCTCTCAAATAGTGAAAATAAAGAAAAACTGCAGAATGACTCGGTGTGGTATATATGTATATGTAATACTGTATGTATTTCTTAATTCCATTATTTTACTTTTAGATGTGTGTGTATTGTTATGAATTGCTAGATAGTACTGCACTGTTGGAGCTAGGAACACAATCATTTAGTTAGATACTACTGTACTGTTGGAGCTAGGAACACAAGCATTTAGTTAGATATTACTGTTGGAGCTAGGAACACAAGCATTTAGTTAGATATTACTGTTGGAGCTAGGAACACAAGCATTTAGTTAGATACTACTGCACTGTTGGAGCTAAGGACACAAGCATTTAGTTAGATATTACTGCACTGTTGGAGCTAGGAACACAAGCATTTAGTTAGATAGTACTGCACTGTTGGAGCTAGGAACACAAGCATTTAGTTAGATAGTACTGCACTGTTGGAGCTAGGAACACAAGCATTTAGTTAGATACTACTGCGCTGTTGGAGCTAGAAACACAAGCATTTAGTTAGATATTACTGTACTGTTGGAGCTAGGAACACAAGCATTTAGTTAGATAGTACTGCACTGTTGGAGCTAGGAACACAAGCATTTAGTTAGATACTACTGCACTGTTGGAGCTAGGAACACAAGCATTTAGCTAGATATTACTGTTGGAGCTAGGAACACAAGCATTTAGCTACACCCACAACAACATCTGCTACATAATTTATGTGACCAATACAATTTGATTTGAAATATAAATCTAAACTGGATAGATGGGAGGGGTTGAGTGGAGCTGAAGTCTAGGGACGTCAAGGGACTAAAAACAAACAAGGTAACTCATGTAATATTTACTGTGTCTGTAAAATGTGTATAGGTTCATCGCTTTTATGAAACAGCACTAGTAAAAATATATGTCAAATAGAAATCCAAACTGAATGGTCTTCAGAGAGATAGATGGAAGGAGTTGAGCTGAAGGATGTGATTAAAAACAAACAAAAAATAACTATTGTAATATAAACTGTGTCCGTAAAATGTATATTGTTTAAGCTGGAAGTAGAAGCCTAAGTGTAGTTTACTCCAATTAGGGGACGGGTGGTAGGGGAAAATAATAAATTAAATATATTTAAAAAAATCTTAAATATATATTTACAAAAAAAATATATAATGGGGGATTAGAAATGATGCGGATAATTACATTGATGGAAGCTACAATGTATCTGCATTATTAAAGCTGATCTACTCACTAAAGAAACTAACTAATGAAATAAAAGAGTGTGAGAAAGAGAGAGAAGTGGGGGGTGAGAGAGAGGGAGAGAGAGAGAGAAGTGGGGGGTGAGAGAGAGGGAGAGAGAGAGAGAAGTGGGGGGGTGAGAGAGAGGGAGAGAGAGAGAGAAGTGGGGGGTGAGAGAGAGGGAGAGAGAGAGAGAAGTGGGGGGTGAGAGAGAGGGAGAGAGAGAAGTGGGGGGTGTGAGAGAGAGGGAGAGAGAGAGAGAAGTGGGGGGTGAGAGAGAGGGAGAGAGAGAGAGAAGTGGGGGGTGAGAGAGAGGGAGAGAGAGAGAGAAGTGGGGGGTGAGAGAGAGGGAGAGAGAGAGAGAAGTGGGGGGTGAGAGAGAGGGAGAGAGAGAGAGAAGTGGGGGGGTGAGAGAGAGGGAGAGAGAGAGAGAAGTGGGGGGTGAGAGAGAGGGAGAGAGAGAGAAGTGGGGGGTGAGAGAGAGGGAGAGAGAGAGAGAAGTGGGGGGTGAGAGAGAGGGAGAGAGAGAAGTGGGGGGTGTGAGAGAGAGGGAGAGAGAGAGAGAAGTGGGGGGGTGAGAGAGAGAGAGAGAGAGAGAAGTGGGGGGTGAGAGAGAGGGAGAGAGAGAAGTGGGGGGTGTGAGAGAGAGGGAGAGAGAGAGAGAGGTGGGGGGGTGAGAGAGAGGGAGAGAGAGAGAGAAGTGGGGGGTGAGAGAGAGGGAGAGAGAGAGAGAAGTGGGGGGTGAGAGAGAGGGAGAGAGAGAAGTGGGGGGTGTGAGAGAGAGGGAGAGAGAGAGAGAAGTGGGGGGGTGAGAGAGA
>NC_050572.1:5254793-5267293 GCF_013265735.2 Oncorhynchus mykiss | reverse complement strand
ATTTTTCTAAACTTTAGACACAAAACTCACAACCAATGATCAAAATGCAATGCAAAATGCTTTTTCCAATTGCTTGGAGACAAAACACATAAAGCTAAGATCATTTGTTCATTGAACTAAAATCACCTGTTCAAAATGACACAACTTGACATCAAAGTATTACCATTTCAAAATGCAATTCACACATTACATCTGAGATGACTGTCTATTCATTTCATTACAATGATCTGACTATCAATTGATACAACTTCTCAAAATGATAAGTAACTGTTGCATTACTCTAAATGCATAGTTTTATGGAAACTCACAAACAATATTCCATGTTTCGATCATGAAAGTTTCAGGATAACGAGATCCATTGACACCAATTACCGTGGACCATGAACCAATTGGACTACATTATCTATGGATGTAATATTATATTATCATTATTTTTCAGACACTGTCTCTATGGTGCCGTGTACCACTTTTCCAAACCGTGTTTTCAGATTTGACATTACGCCATAAGTTTACTGACTAATGCACGCATGCTGAAAAGGCACCAGGTGTCTCTAAAACGAGCTATACCGTGGGCCTTCTGAAAGAAATGCAGACAGAGTGAAGCAACTGAGGACTGAGTATGTTCAGGTATGTTCAGTTTCAAGATGCCTGTTGTGAAAAATTCCCCAAATGTTACTTTGTTGTAATCAGTAATTCTCCAGATTGTATTTTTAGAGGGTGCTGGAGTTGGATGCTGACGAAAACCATCACAAATTCCTCTTTTTGGATGAGGCAGGCTTCAACCTGGCCAAGACAAGGAGGAGAGGTCGGAATTTCATTGAACAAGCCGCTCTTCTCCAGGGCTTGGGTGACGCATGCAATGACATCACGGCAGACCAGTGTCAGGCCTGGATTCGCCCGAAGATTCTTCCCAAGATGTTTGGCTAATGAAAACATCCATTGTGATGTGGATGAGAACCTGTGACCAAATCCACAAGACAGGGTTGATGGAAATATAGAAGTACAGTAATCAATCCATTGTTTTGCTTTTTACAGTAAGCCAGGTGAGGAACACTGCAGTGATGTTTTACAGTAAGCCAGGTGAGGAACACTGCAGTGATGTTTTACAGTAAGCCAGGTGAGGAACACTGCAGTGATGTTTTACAGTAAGCCAGGTGAGGAACACTGCAGTGATGTTTTACAGTAAGCCAGGTGAGGAACACTGCAGTGATGTTTTACAGTAAGCCAGGTGAGGAACACTGCAGTGATGTTTTACAGTAAGCCAGGTGAGGAACACTGCAGTGATGTTTTACAGTAAGCCAGGTGAGGAACACTGCAGTGATGTTTTACAGTAAGCCATGTGAGGAACACTGCAGTGATGTTTTACAGTAAGCCAGGTGAGGAACACTGCAGTGATGTTTTACAGTAAGCCAGGTGAGGAACACTGCAGTGATGTTTTACAGTAAGCCATGTGAGGAACACTGCAGTGATGTTTTACAGTAAGCCAGGTGAGGAACACTGCAGTGTTGTTTTACTGTAGTTTTAAAAAATGGTTTTAGCTTCGATTCAAAGAAACCTACGTTGTGATTTTATTGTATTCATCAATGCATATTATGTTAAATGGTTCCACTGTATCTGCTAGTTCTCTCTGCTAGTTCTCTCTGATAGTTCTCTCTGATAGTTCTCTCTGATAGTTCTCTCTGCTAGTTATATCTGCTGGTTCTATCTGCTAGTTCTCACTGCTAGTTCTCTCTGCTAGTTCTCTCTGCTAGTACTATAGTGGAAATATGAAATTAATGTAGGAGGATATAACACATTAGATCTGGTAAAAGAAAATACAAAGAAAAAAACAAAAAAAAATTTGTACCGTCATCTTTGAAATGCAAGAGAAAGGCCATAATGTATTATTCCAGCCCAGGCGCAATTTATGTTTTGGCCACTAGATGGCAGCAATGTATGTGCAACATTTTAGACTGATCAAATGAACCATTGTATTTGTGTTTAAAATTTAATATCAAGACTGCCCAAATGTTTCTAATTGGCTTATCTATAATTTTTCAAGTTTAAAACTGTGCACTCTCCTCAAACAATAGCATGGTATTCTTTTACTGTAATAGCTACTGTAAATTGGACAGTGTAGTTAGATTAACAAGAATTTAAGCCAATATCAGATATGTCTATGTCCTGGGAAATGTTCTTGTTACTTACAACCGCATGCTAATCGCATTTGCCTACGTTAGCTCAACTGTCCCGCAGGGGACCCAGCAGCCCTGAAAAAGTTTTTTAAAGATATGAATGCACAATGCAATGTTTTGAACATCGGACAGCCTGTGTGTCACGCCCTGATCTGTTTCACCTGTCTTTGTGATTGTCTCCACCCCCCTCCAGGTGTCGCCCATCTACCCCATTATCTCCTGTATATTTACACCTGTGTTGTCTGTCTGCTTGTTGCCAGTTCATCTTTGTTTGTTCAAGCAGCGTTTTTTTCTGTCAGCATCTATCTTTTCCCAGTCTCTTTTCTCCTCCTTCTGGTTTTTGACCTTAGACCTTTGTCTGTCCTGACCCAGTACCCGCCTGCCTGACCTCTCTGCCTGTCCTGTCCTGACCCTGTACCCGCCTGCCTGACCTCTCTGCCGGTCCTGTCCTGACCCAGTACCCGCCTGCCTGACCTCTCTGCCTGTCCTGACCCTGTACCCGCCTGCCTGACCTCTCTGCCTGTCCTGACCCTGTACCCGCCTGCCTGACCTCTCTGCCTGTCCTGACCCTGTACCCGCCTGCCTGACCTCTCTGCCTGTCCTGACCCTGTACCCGCCTGCCTGACCTCTCTGCCTGTCCTGTCCTGACCCAGTACCCGCCTGCCTGACCTCTCTGCCTGTCCTGACCCTGTACCCGCCTGCCTGACCTCTCTGCCTGTCCTGTCCTGACCCTGTACCCGCCTGCCTGACCTCTCCGCCTGTCCTGACCCTGTACCCGCCTGCCTGACCTCTCTTCCTGTCCGTCCCTGACCCTGAGCCTGCCTGCCGTCCTGTACCTTTGCTCCACCTTGCCTCACCCTGGATTATCGACCCCTGCCTGTCTTGACCCCTGACCCCCATCAACAGTCTTACCTTGATTCCTGATCCTGTGTTACAAGTGAAGACCTTTTTGCGTTGTGTGTCTACAGTTTTAAAAAATTAGTGCCAAAGTGATTGTAAAAACTGTAATAAACAAGTTATTTTTTTAACATTTCAAATGTCATATTATGTGCAAATAAGATAAAGTACAAAAGGGAAAAGCATAAATATGGGTTGTATTTACAATGGTATTTCTTCTTAACTGGTTGACCTTCTCTTGTGGCAACAGGTCACACATCTTCCTGTTGTGATGCACACTGTGGTATTTCACCCAGTAGATATGGGAGTTTATCAAAATTGGGTTTGCCTACGCCAGCCAGCCCCTCTCTCTCTCTCTCTCTCTCTCTCTCTCGCTCTCTCTCTCTCTCTCTCTCTCTCTCTCTCTCTCTCTCTCTCTCTCTGTCTCTCTCTCTCTCTCTCTCTCTCTCTGTCTCTCTCTCTCTCTCTCTCTCTCTGTCTCTCTCTCTCTCTCTCTCTCTCTGTCTCTCTCTCTCTCTCTCTGTCTCTCTCTCTCTCTCTGTCTCTCTCTCTCTCTCTCGCTCTCTCTGTCTCTCTCTCTCTCTCTCTCTCTCTGTCTCTCTCTCTCTCTCTCTGTCTCTCTCTCTCTCTCTCTCTGTCTCTCTCTCTCTCTCTCTCTCTCTCTCTCTCTCTCTCTCTCTCTCTCTCTCTCTCTCTCTCTCTCTCTCTCCCCCTCCCTCCCTCCCTCCCTCCCTCTTTCTCTTCTCTTTCAGTCCTAGACTGAGCAGCATTCTCTCTGTAGGACTAAAAACTACCTGTCCTTGACTGAGCAGCAAAACATATACACATAAAAACATCCACACACACACAGATGCTCACATGTGATAGGCCAGGCGGGTCAAGTGATAGGCCAGGGGGGTCATGTGATATGCCAGGCGGATCATGTGATAGGCCAGGCGGATCAAGTGATAGGCCAGGCGGGTCAAGTGATAGGCCAGGCGGGTCATGTGATAGGCCAAGCGGGTCATGTGATAGACCAGGCGGGTCATGTGATAGGCCAGGCGGGTCATGTGATAGGCCAGGCGGGTCATGTGATAGGTCAGGAGGGTCATGGAGGGTTTAACACTTTTTTCAAGAACCACCCACTTAAATGATGAACGAGTTTCTTATGCATAATAAGAGTTGACTTTAATTGAAAAAAATAATATTTCGGGGGAATATGGTATAAATCTGAACTCATTCAATTGATCATAACAGGAGAAAATCTGTTTCCTCGTCAATTAAATAAGCAAATGAAACAGCAAGGAAAAGACCATTTTATGTTTGCTCATCCATAGCATGACAAAGAGTGTGTCCCAAATGGCCCCTTATTCCATGTATTCCCTATTGGCCCTGGTCGAAAGAAGTGCACTACAAAGGATACAGGGTGCCAGTTGGGAAACATCCCCAAATATGCCATTGTTGGAGACTAATGAGATATGAAAGCTTTATTGGTACTGTAGAATGTACAGTGAATTAGGAAAGTATTCAGACCACTTGACATTTTCCACATTTTGTTACTTTACAGCCTTATTCTAAAATGGATTAAATTAATGTTTTTTTCCGCATCAATATACACACAATACCTCATAATGACGAAGTGAAAACAGGCTTTTATAAATGTTTGCTAATGTATTAACCCCCCCCCCCCAAAAAAACAGAAATATCTTACTTACATAAGTATTCAGCCCCTTTGCTATGAGAATTGAAATTGAGCTCAGGTGCACCCTGTTTCCATTGTTCATCCTTAAGATGTTTCTACAACTTGATTGGAGTCCACCTGTGGAAAATTTAAATTGATTGGACATGATTTGAGAAGCCACACTGACCAATCGGGGGAGAAGGGCCTTGGTCAAGGAGATGACCAAGAACCCGATGGTCACTCTGACAGAGCTCCAGAGTTCATCTGTAGAGATGGGAGAACCTTCCAGAAGGACAACCATCTCTGCAGCATTACACCAATCAGATAGACAGTTAAGATAGAGTGGCCAGATGGAAGCCACTCTTCAGTAAAAGCACATGACAGCCTGCTTGGAGTTTTTCAAAGCACAGAACATGAGAAACAAGATTTTCTGGTCTGATGAAACCAAGATTGAAGTCTTTGGCCTGAATGCCAAGCTTCACGTCTGGAGGAAACCTGGCACCATCCTTATGGTGAAGCATGATGGTGGCAGTATCATGCGGTGGGGATCTTTTTCCGCGGCAGGGATTGGGAGACTAGTCAGGATCGATGGGAAAGATGAACAGACTATTGTACAGATAGATCCTTGATGAAAACCTGCACCAGAGAGCTCAGGACCTCAGACTGGGGCTGAAGGTTTGTCTTCCAACAGGACAACAACCCTAAGCACGCAGCCCAGACAATGCAGGAGTGGCTTTGGAACAAGTCTCTGAATGTCCTTGAGTGGCCCCGCCAGAGCCCGGACTTGAACCCGATCGAACATCTCTGGAGAGACCTGAGAATAGCTGTGCAGTGACGCTCCCCGTCCAACTATCAATTCTTTACTAAGGCTGTAACCTAACAAAATATGGTTACAGTCAAGGGGTCTGAATACTTTCCGAATCCGTGGCCTCCTGCCACAACCTGAGGGACAGCCAATGAAAAGTGCAACGTAATGTCAATAATATTTCCCATTTAGTTTTGTTTTGTCTTTCATACAATTAGCACAGGGGGGGGGGTAGTTCATCATTGTAAATAAGAATGTGTTCTTAACTGACTTGCCTAGTTAAAGAAAACGTGTTTTTGTCATCCCATTTACACTATTATTATTAATGAAGCCTTATTGCTGTTGTGTTTGTTTTTACGTGTATACTTTATCAATGTAAAGTCATTTTCATTTGCCAATAAAAGTCTACTGAAATGAACCTGTACATGTATGTATGGCTTCTAATACAACAACAACCTTTATTATACCAGGTAACCTGACTGAGAACACATGCTCATTTACAGCAACGACCTGGGGAATAGTTACAGATGGGAGAGGGGATGAATGAGCCAATTGTAAACTGGGGATGATTAGGTGGCTATGATGGTATGAGGGCCAGATTGGGAATTTAGCCAAGACTCCGGGGTTAACTCCTCTACTGTTACAATAAGAGTCATGGGATCTTTAGTGACCAGAGTCAGGACACCGGGGTTAACACCTCTACTGTTACAATAAGAGTCATGGGTTCTTTAGTGACCAGAGTCAGGACACCGGGGTTAACACCTCTACTGTTACAATAAGAGTGATGGGATCTTTAGTTAACACCTCTACTGTTACAATAAGAGTGATGGGATCTTCAGTGACCAGAGTCAGGACACCGAGGTTAACACCTCTACTGTTACAATAGGAGTCATGGGATCTTTAGTGACCAGAGTCAGGACACCAGGGTTAACACCTCTACTGTTACAATAAGAGTCATGGGATCTTTAGTGACCAGAGTCAGGACACCAGGATATAAGAGTCATGGATCTTTAGTGACCAGAGTCAGGACACCGGGGTTATCACCTCTACTGCTACAATAAGAGTCATGGGATCTTTAGTTAACACCTCTACTGTTACAATAACAGTCATGGGATCTTTAGTGACCACAGAGAGTCAGGACACCTGTTTAACATCCCAGCTGAAAGACAGCACCTGTTTAACACCTGTTTAACATCCCAGCTGAAAGACAGCACCCTACACAGGGCACCTGTTTAACATCCCAGCTGAAAGACAGCACCCTACACAGGGCACCTGTTTAACATCCCAGCTGAAAGACAGCACCCTAAACAGGGCACCTGTTTAACATCCCAGCTGAAAGACAGCACCCTACACAGGGCACCTGTTTAACATCCCAGCTGAAAGACAGCACCCTACACAGGGCACCTGTTTAACATCCCAGCTGAAAGACAGCACCCTACACAGGGCACCTGTTTAACATCCCAGCTGAAAGACAGCACCCTACACAGGGCACCTGTTTAACATCCCAGCTGAAAGACAGCACCCTACACAGGGCACCTGTTTAACATCCCAGCTGAAAGACAGCACCCTACACAGGGCACCTGTTTAACATCCCAGCTGAAAGACAGCACCCTACACAGGGCACCTGTTTAACATCCCAGCTGAAAGACAGCACCCTACACAGGGCACCTGTTTAACATCCCAGCTGAAAGACAGCACCCTACACAGGGCACCTGTTTAACATCCCAGCTGAAAGACAGCACCCTACACAGGGCACCTGTTTAACATCCCAGCTGAAAGACAGCACCCTACACAGGGCACCTGTTTAACATCCCAGCTGAAAGACAGCACCCTACACAGGGCACCTGTTTAACATCCCAGCTGAAAGACAGCACCCTACACAGGGCACCTGTTTAACATCCCAGCTGAAAGACAGCACCCTACACAGGGCAATGTCCCCATTGGGATCATTTTTTTTAGACCAGAGGAAAGAGTTCCTCCTATTGGTTCTTCAGCAGCACCTGGTCTCCCGTCCAGGGACCAACAGTGTTTAGCTTCAGAGGCAGTGGGATGCAGGGTGGTTCAATGTAGAATGTAGAGAATGTCCATTGTAATACATATTTAATTGTTATATATAGTGTTTTTACATTTTAATAAAGAATGTTCATTGTCATGAAATACACGTATGTTAATTTGATCACAGATCATTTTCCTGGCCACGGGAAATGCACAACTTGTAGTTTAACCCATGTTTAAGAAAGGCTTATAAAGTTTGTAATTTCCACTTTAAAAATGTCACTTCATTCGCCGAACCAAAAAAGAAAATGCATCAAACACTACAAAAAATAAGTATATTAATAATAATAACCCACATAATAATTCACGTCCTGTTGCTAGGGAATTATGTTCCTGCTATGAGAAACTGGTCCGTCTGTACTAGAGACAACAGACGAACAAAACCAATCAATGTGGACTGAATGAAATGACTGGGTGATTACCTGTATTCTCTACCATTGGATTTAGTCCATCCAGATAGCCTAGAGTGATGAAATTGATTTAAAAATATGATTGTACAAGAGGAAAACTAATTTTCAACCACCTCTCCTCTTCCACCCCCCCCCCCCCCCCCCCCCCCCCCCCCCCCCCCCCCCCCCCCCCCCCCCCCCCCCCTCCGCCCCAAGGGTTAGCTGACAGAGCAATAGGGGAGTTTTGAGATTTGTCATGATGACAAAACGAACCTCACTGAGTCAAACAAGGTCGAAGGAGAAGGAGTTATCCAGGCGTGATGGCCTGTCATTTGCCGAGACAACGATCTGTGTCACCCCTGCCATCGCCATCCCATCAGCTGGTTGTCAGGACAACACAGTGATGAATCGCAGTAACCAAGGCGACCAACCATCTGTCAATCTACTGTCTCCATGACAGCGGGTGGATGACAGGGAAGTGACCCTGTCTTGACCTGCTTCATACAACACATCAGTCGCACTGGAGAGGAGAGGACAGAGAAGAGAGGAGAGGAGAGAGAGAGGGGAGAGGAGTGTAGGTAGAGGAGAGAGAAGAAAGGAGAGGAGAGAGAGAGGGGAGAGGAGAGAAGGGGGAGATAAGAGAGAGGAGAGAGAGGAGAGGAGAGAGGAGGGAGGACTGAAGGGAGAGAGAGAAGAGAGATGAGAGAGAGGAGGGAAGGGAGAGAGAGAAGAGAGGATAGAGAGGAGAGGAGAGAGGAGTGAAGATGGAGAGAGGAGTAAAGATGGAGAGAGAGAAGAGAGGAGAGAGGGGAGAGAGGAGTGAAGGGAGAGAGAGAAGAGAGGAGAGAAGTGAAAGAGAGGAGAGAAGGGATAGAGAGGAGAGAGGAGAGAGAAGAGAGGAGAGAAGAAAAAGTAGAGGAGAGAGAGAGGGGAGAGGAGTGTAGGGAGAGAGGAGAAAGACGAGAGCGGAGAGAGGACTAAGAGGAGAGAGAGGAGAGAAGGGAGAGAGGAGAGAGGAGAAAGAGGAGAGAAGAGAGAGAGGAGATAGATGAGAGAGGAAAGAG
This sequence comes from Oncorhynchus mykiss, assembly GCF_013265735.2. Lineage (NCBI taxonomy): Eukaryota > Metazoa > Chordata > Actinopteri > Salmoniformes > Salmonidae > Oncorhynchus > Oncorhynchus mykiss. The sequence goes on along the minus strand of NC_050572.1, from coordinate 5,258,249 downwards.
GAGAGAGAGGAGAGAGGAGAGAGGAGAAAGAGGAGAGAGGTGAAAGAGGAGAGAAGAGAGAGAGGAGATGGAGGAGAGAGAAGAAAGAGGAGAGAGGAAAGAGGAGAGAGAGGAAAGAGCAGAGAGAGGAGAGAGGGTGTGTCTGTGACTAGATTTAGGGAGAGAGAGGGTGTCTGTGACTAGATTTAGGGAGAGAGAGAGGGTGTGTCTGTGACTGGATTTAGGGAGAGAGAGGGTGTCTGTGACTAGATTTAGGGAGAGAGAGAGGGTGTGTCTGTGACTAGATTTAGGGAGAGAGAGAGGGTGTGTCTGTGACTAGATTTAGGGAGAGAGAAGGTGTGTCTGTGACTAGATTTAGGGAGAGAGAGAGGGTGTGTCTGTGACTAGATTTAGGGAGAGAGAGGGTGTCTGTGACTAGATTTAGGGAGAGAGAGGGAGTGTCTGTGACTAGATTTAGGGAGAGAGAGAGGGTGTGTCTGTGACTAGATTTAGGGAGAGAGAAGGTGTGTCTGTGACTAGATTTAGGGAGAGAGAAGGTGTGTCTGTGACTAGATTTAGGGAGAGAGAAGGTGTGTCTGTGACTAGATTTAGGGAGAGAGAGGGTGTGTCTGTGACTAGATTTAGAGAGAGAGAGGGTGTGTCTGTGACTAGATTTAGGGAGAGAGAGAGGGTGTGTCTGTGACTAGATTTAGGGAGAGAGAGGGTGTGTCTGTGACTAGATTTAGGGAGAGAGAGGGTGTGTCTGTGACTAGATTTAGGGAGAGAGAGGGTGTGTCTGTGACTAGATTTAGGGAGAGAGAGAGGGTGTGTCTGTGACTAGATTTAGGGAGAGAGAGAGTGGATATGAAGACACAGTAGCTTCCTGCCAGTTTAACAATATGAAGAGGTGATGTTGTCTAACAACAGTAGTCACAGCTTCCTGCCAGTTTAACAATATGAAGAGGTGATGTTGTCTAACAACAGTAGTCACAGCTTCCTGCCAGTTTAACAATATGAAGAGGTGATGTTGTCTCACAACAGTAGTCACAGCTTCCTGCCAGTTTAACAATATGAAGAGGTGATGTTGTCTAACAACAGTAGCCACAGCTTCCTGCCAGTTTAACAATATGAAGAGGTGATGTTGTCTAACAACAGTAGTCACAGCTTCCTGCCAGTTTAACAATATGAAGAGGTGATGTTGTCTAACAACAGTAGTCACAGCTTCCTGCCAGTTTAACAATATGAAGAGGTGATGTTGTCTAACAACAGTAGTCACAGCTTCCTGCCAGTTTAACAAACAATGGAGTCACGTCGCTTTGCTCGCTGCTGCTTCAGAACGTGACAAGCTGCACCGCTTGACAAATGGAAGCTCTCGCAGGTTACCTAGCAACTTGATAAAACCGTCTTGATTGTTGACGGCATGCCAAACATGACCACGTTCTGTGAAAATGGTACCCACTGAGGGTATTAGAGCTGTGTGTGGGTTAAAGGGATAGTTCACGCCAAAATCTAAATGAAATGCGTCAAACTTTTCCCCACATGAACGAGATGAATCCGTATGCCGCTGCATCAGCGTAGATGATGGGTTAGGGTCAGGGTTGGGGTCAGGGTTGGGGTCGAGGGTTGGGATCAGGGTTAGGGTCAGGGTTTGGGTCGGTGTTAGGGTTGGGGTCAGGGTCGGGGTTAGGGTAGGGTTAGGGTCAGGGTTAGGGTCGGGGTTAGGGTCGGGGTTAGGGCCAGTGTTAGGGTTGGGGTCAGGATTTGGGTCAGGGTCGGGGTTAGGGTTGGGGTCAGGGTTGGGGTCAGGTTTAGGGTCGGGTTGGGGTCAGGGTTGGGATCAGGGTTTGGGTCAGGGTTAGGGTTGCGGTCAGGGTTAGAGTTGGGGTCAGGGTTAGAGTTGGGGTCAGGGTTAGGGTCGGGGTCAGGGTTAGGGTTGGGGTCAGGCTTGGGGTTAGGGTCAGGGTCAGGGTTGGGGTCAGGGTTAGGGTTGGGGATTGGGTTGGGGTCGGGGTCAGGGTTGGGGTCAGGGTTAGCTTTGGGTTCAGGGTTAGGGTCGGTGTTAGGGTTGGGGTCAGGTTTGGGGTTGGGGTCAGGGTTGGGGTCAGGGTGGGGTCAGGGTTGGGGTTAGGGACAGGGTTGGGGTCAGGGTTGGGGTCAGGGTCAGGGATAAAAAAGCAATAGGAAAACAATCGAATCCCGAGCTAAAGGTAAAAAAATCTGTCGTTCTGCCCCTGAACAAGGAAGTTAACTCCTAGACCAGTTAACTCACTGTTCCTAGACCAGTTAACCCACTGTTAATAGACCAGTTAACCCACTGTTCCTAGACCAGTTAACTCACTGTTCATAGACCAGTTAACCCACTGTTCCTAGACCAGTTAACCCTCTGTTCCTAGACCAGTTAACCCACTGTTCCTAGACCAGTTAACCCACTGTTCTTGACCAGTTAACCCACTGTTCCCAGACCAGTTAACCCACTGTTCCCAGACCAGTTAACCCACTGTTCCAAGACCAGTTAACCCACTGTTCCTAGACCAGTTAACCCACTGTTCCTAGACCAGTTAACCCACTGTTCCTAGACCAAATAACCCACTGTTCCTAGGCCGTCATTGTAAATAAGAATTGGTTCTTAACTGACTTAACAGACTATGAACACCAGTCTAATGCCAGTCTATGAACACCAGTCTATGAACACCAGTCTAATGCCAGTCTATGAACACCAGTCTAACACCAGTCTAACACCAGTCTATGAACACCAGTCTAATGCCAGTCTAACACCAGTCTAATGCCAGTCTATGAACACCAGTCTATGAACACCAGTCTATGAACACCAGTCTAACACCAGTCTAACGCCAGTCTAACACCAGTCTAACACCAGCCTAATGCCAGTCTAACACCAGTCTAACACCAGTCAATTAAAAACAGTCTAACACCAGTCTAATGCCAATCCAAATGCCAGTCTAACGCCATTCTAACACCAGTCTATGAACACCAGTCTAACACCAGTCTAATGCCAGTCTAATGCCAGTCTAACAACAGTCTATGAACACCAGTCTAATGCCAGTCTAATGCCAGTCTATGAACACCAGTCTAATGCCAGTCTATTGCCAGTCTAACGCCAGTCTATTGCCAGTCTAACGGCAGTCTAATGCCAGTCTATGAACACCAGTCTAACACCAGTCTAACACCAGTCTAATGCCAGTCTAACACCAGTCTATGAACACCAGTCTAACACCCTGTAACACCAGTCTAACGGCAGTCTATGAACACCAGTCTAACACCAGTCTATGAACACCAGTCTAACACCAATCTAACGCCAGTCTAACACCAGTCTAACACCAGTCTATGAACACCAGTCTATGAACACCAGTCTAACTCCAGTCTATGAACACCAGTCTATTGCCAGTCTATGCACGCCAGTCTAATGCCAGTCTATGAACACCAGTCTAATGCCAGTCTATGAACAGCAGTCTAACACCA
>NC_050572.1:5219793-5249793 GCF_013265735.2 Oncorhynchus mykiss | reverse complement strand
TTCCTGCAGTGCCTTAATAGACTCTGGGGCGGAGGGCTGTTTTATGGACGAGACCTGGGCTCGGGAACATGACATTCCTCTCAGACAGTTAAAGGAGCCCACGGCCTTGTTCGCCCTGGATGGTAGTCCTCTCCCCAGGATTCAGCGTGAGACGCTACCTTTAACCCTCACTGTTTCTGGTAATCATAGTGAAACCATTTCTTTTTTAATTTTTCGTTCACCTTTTACACCTGTTGTTTTGGGCCATCCCTGGCTAGTTTGTCATAATCCTTCCATTAATTGGTCTAGTAATTCTATCCTCTCCTGGAACGTCTCTTGTCATGTGAAATGTTTAATGTCTGCTATCCCTCCTGTTTCCTCTGTCTCTTCTTCACAGGAGGAGCCTGGTGATTTGACAGGGGTGCCGGAGGAATATCACGATCTGCGCACGGTGTTCAGTCGGTCCAGGGCCACCTCTCTTCCTCCACACCGGTCGTATGATTGTAGTATTGATCTCCTTCCGGGAACCACCCCCCCCCGGGGTAGACTATACTCTCTGTCGGCTCCCGAACGTAAGGCTCTCGAAGATTATTTGTCTGTAGCTCTTGACGCCGGTACCATAGTCCCCTCCTCCTCTCCCGCCGGAGCGGGGTTTTTTTTTTGTCAAGAAGAAGGACGGGTCTCTGCGTCCCTGCATAGATTATCGAGGGCTGAATGACATAACAGTGAAGAATCGTTATCCGCTTCCTCTTATGTCTTCAGCCTTCGAGATCCTGCAGGGAGCCAGGTTTTTCACTAAGTTGGACCTTCGTAACGCTTACCATCTCGTGCGCATCAGGGAGGGGGACGAGTGGAAGACGGCGTTTAACACTCCGTTAGGGCACTTTGAATACCGGGTTCTTCCTTTCGGCCTCGCTAACGCTCCAGCTGTCTTTCAGGCATTAGTCAATGATGTCCTGAGAGACATGCTGAACATCTTTGTTTTCGTTTACCTTGACGATATCCTGATTTTTTCACCGTCACTCCAGATTCATGTTCAGCACGTTCGACGTGTCCTCCAGCGCCTTTTAGAGAATTGTCTTTTTGTGAAGGCTGAGAAGTGCACTTTTCATGCCTCCTCCGTCACATTTCTCGGTTCTGTTATTTCCGCTGAAGGCATTAAGATGGATCCCGCTAAAGTCCAAGCTGTCATTGATTGGCCCGTCCCTAAGTCACGCGTCGAGCTGCAGCGCTTTCTCGGCTTCGCGAACTTCTATCGTCGTTTCATCCGTAATTTCGGTCAGGTGGCAGCTCCTCTCACAGCCCTTACTTCTGTCAAGACGTGCTTTGAGTGGTCCGTTTCCGCCCAGGGAGCTTTTGATCTCCTCAAGAATCGTTTTACATCCGCTCCTATCCTTGTTACACCTGACGTCTCTAGACAGTTCGTTGTCGAGGTTGACGTGTCAGAGGTGGGCGTGGGAGCCATTCTTTCTCAGCGCTCCCTCTCTGACGACAAGGTCCACCCATGCGCGTATTTTTCTCATCGCCTGTCGCCGTCGGAACGTAACTATGATGTGGGTAACCGCGAACTGCTCGCCATCCGGTTAGCCCTAGGCGAATGGCGACAGTGGTTGGAGGGGGCGACCGTTCCTTTTGTCGTTTGGACTGACCATAGGAACCTTGAGTACATCCGTTCTGCCAAACGACTTAATGCGCGTCAGGCGCGTTGGGCGCTGTTTTTCGCTCGTTTCGAGTTCGTGATTTCTTATCGTCCGGGCTCTAAGAACACCAAGCCTGATGCTTTGTCTCGTCTCTTCAGTTCTTCAGTAGCCTCCACTGACCCCGAGGGGATTCTCCCTGAGGGGCGTGTTGTCGGGTTGACTGTCTGGGGAATTGAGAGGCAGGTAAAACAAGCGCTCACTCACACTCCGTCGCCGCGCGCTTGTCCTAGGAACCTTCTTTTCGTTCCCGTTCCTACTCGTCTGGCCGTTCTTCAGTGGGCTCACTCTGCCAAGTTAGCCGGCCACCCTGGCGTTCGGGGTACGCTTGCTTCCATTCGCCAGCGTTTTTGGTGGCCCACCCGGGAGCATGACACGCGTCGTTTCGTGGCTGCTTGTTCGGTCTGCGCGCAGACTAAGTCCGGTAACTCTCCTCCTGCCGGCCATCTCAGGCCGCTTCCTATTCCCTCTCGACCGTGGTCTCACATCGCCTTAGATTTTGTCACCGGACTGCCTTCGTCAGCGGGGAAGACTGTTATTCTTACGGTTGTCGATAGGTTCTCTAAGGCGGCTCATTTCATTCCCCTTGCTAAGCTTCCTTCTGCTAAAGAGACGGCACAAATCATCATCGAGAATGTTTTCAGAATTCATGGCCTTCCGTCAGACGTCGTTTCGGACAGAGGTCCGCAATTCACGTCTCAATTTTGGAGGGAGTTTTGCCGTTTGATTGGGGCTTCCGTCAGTCTCTCTTCCGGCTTTCACCCCCAGTCTAACGGTCAAGCAGAACGGGCCAATCAGACTATTGGTCGCATCTTACGCAGTCTTTCTTTTCGCAACCCTGCGTCTTGGTCAGAACAGCTCCCCTGGGCAGAATACGCCCACAACTCGCTTCCTTCGTCTGCGACCGGGCTATCTCCTTTTCAGAGTAGCCTCGGGTACCAGCCTCCGCTGTTCTCATCTCAGTTCGCCGAGTCCAGCGTCCCCTCCGCTCAGGCTTTTGTCCAACGTTGCGAGCGCACCTGGAAGAGGGTCAGGTCTGCACTTTGCCGTTATAGGACGCAGACTGTGAGGGCTGCTAATAAGCGTAGAACTAAGAGTCCTAGATATTGTCGCGGTCAGAGAGTTTGGCTCTCCACTCAGAACCTTCCCCTTAAGACGGCTTCTCGCAAGTTGACCCCGCGGTTCATTGGTCCGTTCCGTATTTCTCGGGTCATTAATCCTGTCGCAGTTCGACTTCTTCTTCCGCGATACCTTCGTCGCGTCCACCCGGTCTTCCATGTCTCCTGCATCAAGCCCGTCCTTCGCGCCCCCGCTCGTCTTCCCCCCCCCCCCCCCCATCCTTGTCGAGGGCGCACCCATCTACAGGGTCCGTAGAATTTTGGACATGCGTCCTCGGGGCCGTGGTCACCAGTACCTCGTAGATTGGGAGGGGTACGGTCCTGAGGAGAGGAGTTGGGTTCCCTCTCGGGACGTGCTGGACCGTGCGCTGATCGAGGATTTCCTCCGTTGCCGCCAGGTTTCCTCCTCGAGTGCGCCAGGAGGCGCTCGGTGAGTGGGGGGGTACTGTCATGTACTGTCATGTTGTGTCTTGTCTCTGTCCTTTCCCTTCACCCTGTCTCCCTCTGCTGGTCGTTGTTAGGTTACCCTTTCTCCCCCAATTTCCACCAGCTGTGCCTTGTCTCCTCCTAACCACCTCGTCACCCCGTTTCCCACCTGTTCCCTTTTTCCCTCTGATTAGGTCCCTATATCTCTCTCTGTTTTTGTTCCTGTCCTTGTCGGATTCTTGTTTGTTGTGTTTCATGTCTGAACCAGACTGTCGTCATGTTTGCTGTAACCTTGTCTTGTCCTGTCGGAATCTGCCGGTCCGTCTGAGCCTACCTATGTTTGGTAATTAAAGAAGCTCTGTTTAAGTTAATTCGCTTTTGGGTCCTCATTCACGCACCGTAACACTTACAATACTGGAAAAACGAAACAAAATCCCAAAGCCGACTAAATTGCTATCTGACCCTAAACAGAGAATATGAATTGGCTGATTATCTCTACTCTGTCAGAGATACAAAGCAGAGACAGATCCTTACCAAGTACAGGCTGAGTGACCACCGATTGGCAATAGAAACCGGCAGACATAAAAAGACATGGCTACCCAAAGAGGAGCGTGTATGTGGTCACTGCATGACAGGGGAGGTAGAGACAGAGATGCACTTTCTCCTTTACTGTGATAAATATTCCTCACAAAGAGATTCATTATTCACAGAAATGACTACATATATTCCACATTTTTACAAATTGAACCCAGAGGAAAAACTAAGAATACTCATGGGCGAAGGAGCAATGGCTCCTCTTGCAGCCAAATATGTATTTTCCTGCCATAGCCTGAGGGACACTGAATAATAACATCTGCATAGTAAACAGTAACTTACTTATTATTACTATTATTGTTATTACTATAATTATTAATGTTTACTGTAGACTGTTACCATTTTATTGTATTTATTTTTGTATTATTATTTACTACCATTTTATATTATTATTTGCTATCATTTACAATTTTGTTACAATGTATATTGTATACATTGTTGCTTTGGCAATATTGACACAATGTTTTTCATGCCAATAAAGCAGCTTGAATTTGAATTTGAATTTGAGAGAGAGAGATAGAGGAGACTGAAGAGGAGAGAGAGAGAGAGAGAGAAGAGAACAGAGAGACAGAGAGAGAGAGAGGCAGAGACAGAGAGACAGAGAGAGAGAGAGAGAGGCAGAGACAGAGAGAGAGAGAGGCAGAGACAGAGACAGAGAGAGAGAGAGGAGGACAGAGATAAAGAGAGAGAGAGAGAGAGAGAGAGAGAGAGAGAGAGAGAGAGAGAGGAGTACAAGGAGAAAGGAGTATCATTGGAATTGTCCATAAGTGTTAATCATACTGCAGTAAGAGAGAGCCCCAGTACTGGATGGAGGGTTAAACAAAGAAGAAAGAAAATGAAAGAGAGGAAGGGAAAAGTAGAGGGGTAGTAGGGAAAGTAAAGATTGATTTAAATCAAGTTATTACTAAAACATATCCAATATGTTCTTCTGTGTGTGTGTGTGTGTGTGTGTGTGTGTGTGTGTGTGTGTGTGTGTGTGTGTGTGTGTGTGTGTTTTTGCGTGTATGTTTTGCTGCTCAGGCAAGGACAGGTAGTTTTTAGTCCTACAGAGAGAATGCTGCTCAGTCTAGGACTGAAAGAGAAGAGAAAGAGAGAGGGAACGAGGGAACGAGGGAGGGAGGGAGAGAGAGAGAGAGAGAGAGAGAGAAAGAGAGAGAGAGAGAGAGAGAGAGAGAGAGAGAGAGAGAGAGAGAGGGGTGGGAAGATAGGGCCATCTCCCTCTCTTCCCCTCTCTTTTCTCAATTTCAAATAATTTCCCTCCCTCCCTCCCTCCCTGTCTCTCTGTCTCTCTCTCTCTCCCTTGCTCTCCCCTCTCTCTCGTCGAGAAGTCAGAACGGGAATGAAGTCTTGTCCCCTCCCCTTTCGAAATTCTAAATATTTTATACACCTGTGAAATCGTGTTTTGTCCCAAAACAAACAGTGATTGGGTATTGCTTCTTGTTAGCTATCCGTACCCATAGTATGAACAGACATCTATGGTCCCATGTACGTTCACATACACAAGAGATTATGCTACCGATGATCTTATCAGGACTTTGCTGTTCCTCACAAAATAAACTTTAAACAGAAACAGTTGTCCATAGAAAATGCATTCAGTATCAGTCCCTTCAAAAAGTATTCATACCCCTTATTCCACATTTTGTTGTGTAAACATTTCTTTAAAAAACAAATAAAACACACATCTACACAACTACTCATTCCAGGTTGTTTTTTTTATTTTAATTTTTTACTATTTTCTACATTTGGTAGAATAATAATAGTGAAGACGTCGAAACTATGAAATAACACCTATGGAATCATGTTGTAACTGAGCTAAATGACTTCCGTCCCGTAGCACTCACCTCTGTCATCATGAAGCACTTTGAGAGACTAGTCACAGGATCATATCACCTCCACCCTACCTGAAGACCACGCAATCACAATCGCAATCACCCTGCACTATCCCATCTGGACAAGAGGAATACCTATGTGAGAATGCTGTTCATCGACTACAGCTCAGCATTCAACACCATAGTACCCTCCAAGCTCATCATTAAGCTGGGAGGCCCAAGGTCTGAACCTTGCCCTGTGCAACTGGGTCCTGGACTTCTTGACAGACGCCCCCAGGTGGTGAAGGTAGGAAACAACTTCTCCATCCCGCTGATCCTCAACACTGGGGCCCCACAAGGGTGCGTTATGAGCCCTCTCCTGTACTCCCTGTTCACCCACGACTGCGTGGCCATGCACGCCTCCAACTCAAGTTTGCAGACGACACTACAGTGGTAGGCTTGATTACCAACAACGACGAGAAGGCCTACAGGGAGGAGGTGAGGGCTCTGGGAGTGTGATGTCAGGAAAATAACCTCACACTCAACGTCAACAAAACAAAGGAGATGATCGTGGACTTCAGGAAACAGCAGAGGGAGCAGGTGGTGAGGTCTGCACAACGCATCACCGGGGACCAAACTACCTGCCCTCCAGGACACCCTACAGGTGTACAGATGTCACAGGAAGGCAAAAAAGATCATCAAGGACAACAACCATCCGAACAGCCACTGCCTGTTCACCCCACTACCATCCAGAAGGCGAGGTCAGTACAGGTGTATCAAAGCACGGACCGAGAGACTGAAAAAGAGCTTCTATCTCAGGGCCATCAGACTGTTAAACAGCCACCACTAACACAGAGAGACTGAAAAACAGCTTCTATCTCAGGGCCATCAGACTGTTAAACAGCCATCACTAACACAGAGAGACTGAAAAACAGCTTCTATCTCAAGGCCATCAGACTGTTAAACAGCCATCACTGACACAGAGAGAGACTATAAAACAGCTTCTATCTCAAGGCCATCAGACTGTTAAACAGCCATCACTGACACAGAGAGAGACTATAAAACAGCTTCTATCTCAGGGCCATCAGACTGTTAAACAGCCATCACTAACACAGAGAGACTGAAAAACAGCTTCTATCTCAAGGCCATCAGACTGTTAAACAGCCATCACTGACACAGAGAGACTGAAAAACAGCTTCTATCTCAGGGCCATCAGACATTACTAGCATCTTAGAGGCTGCTGCACTGTAAGTCCACATAGACTTGAAATCACTGGTAATTTAAAATTAAAATAAATGTAAAATAAAAAATTGAATAAACGGAACAATAGTCCCTATTATTTACATATTTTGCATGAATCATCTCATATGTATATACTGTATTCTATACTATTCTACTGTATCTTCGTCTATACCGCTCTGACATTATATGTATCTATTCTTTATTCCATAATTTTACTTTAGATTTGTGTGTATATGTTGTGACATTGTTAGATAGTACTGCACGGTCAGAGCTAGAAACACAAGCATTTCACTACACCCACAATAACATCTGCTAAACGTGTGTATGTGACCAAAGCAAATTTGATTTGATTTGAGGATACTGAAGGAGAAACACACAGAAGTGATCAGGAGACTGAAGGAGAAACACACAGAAGTGATCAGGAGACTGAAGGAGAAACACACAGAAATGATCAGGAGACTGAAGGAGAAACACACAGAAGTGATCAGGAGACTGAAGGAGAAACACACAGAAATGATCAGGAGACTGAAGGAGAAACACACAGAAATGATCAGGAGACTGAAGGAGAAACACACAGAAATGATCAGGAGACTGAAGGAGAAACACACAGAAATGATCAGGAGACTGAAGGAGAAACACACAGAAGTGATCAGGAGACTGAAGGAGAAACACAGATATGATCAGGAGACTGAAGGAGAAACACACAGAAGTCATCAGGAGACTGAACGAGAAACACACAGAAATGATCAGGAGACTGAAGGAGAAACACACAGAAATGATCAGGAGACTGAAGGAGAAACACACAGAAGTGATCAGGAGACTGAAGGAGAAACACAGATATGATCAGGAGACTGAAGGAGAAACACACAGAAGTCATCAGGAGACTGAAGGAGAAACACACAGAAATTATCACGAGACTGAAGGAGAAACACACAGAAATGATCATGAGACTGAAGGAGAAACACACAGAAATGATCAGGAGACTGAAGGAGAAACACACAGATATGATCAGGAGACTGAAGGAGAAACACACAGATATGATCAGGAGACTGAAGGAGAAACACACAGATATGATCAGGAGACTGAAGGAGAAACACACAGATATGATCAGGAGACTGAAGGAGAAACACACAGATATGATCAGGAGACTGAAGGAGAAACACACAGATATGATCAGGAGACTGAAGGAGAAACACACAGAAGTGATCAGGAGACTGAAGGAGAAACACACAGATATGATCAGGAGACTGAAGGAGAAACACACAGAAGTGATCAGGAGACTGAAGGAGAAACACACAGATATGATCAGGAGACTGAAGGAGAAACACACAGAAATGACCAGGAGACTGAAGGAGAAACACACATAAGTGATCAGGAGACTGAAGGAGAAACACACAGATATGATCAGGAGACTGAAGGAGAAACACACAGAAGTGATCAGGAGACTGAAGGAGAAACACACAGATATGATCAGGAGACTGAAGGAGAAACACACAGAAGTGATCAGGAGACTGAAGGAGAAACACACAGATATGATCAGGAGACTGAAGGAGAAACACACAGATATGATCAGGAGACTGAAGGAGAAACACACAGATATGATCAGGAGACTGAAGGAGAAACACACAGATATGATCAGGAGACTGAAGGAGAAACACACAGATATGATCAGGAGACTGAAGGAGAAACACACAGATATGATCAGGAGACTGAAGGAGAAACACACAGATATGATCAGGAGACTGAAGGAGAAACACACAGATATGATCAGGAGACTGAAGGAGAAACACACAGATATGATCAGGAGACTGAAGGAGAAACACACATAAACAAAACAGAGACGTGAGTATAGTTATTTTCTCTGCTGCTACTCTGAACCAGGACAGTTCACTACACACACAATCTGTTTTCCCCACTGAACAAGCAGGCCAAGCTGACATGGATGGATAAACACACAGGCTGGAGATTATACACACACAGATAAACACAGACACACACACACACACACACACACACACACACACACACACACACACACACACACACACACACACACACACAGCGTGAAACTACTGAGTACTTCAGCTTCAAAATGGTCCTTCCTCTTTCCCTTCCTTTCACAAGCTCAGACTCTACAGTGAACCATTCGGACTCTTCTTTCTTTCAAAAAAAAAAGATGCTTGGTCAAAGTCGTCAAAGATAATTACAAAAGGTAAGAGGTCTGTGTAAGAAATCATCTGTGGAGCTCCTGAGTGAAACGGTCTAAGACATCTCAGTGTTAGAGGGGTCACTACAGACCCTGGTTCAGAGGTCTAAGGCACTGCATCTCAGTGCTAGAGGCGTCACTACAGACCCTGGTTCAGATGTCTAAGGCACTGCATCTCAGTGTTAGAGGCGTTACTACAGACCCTGGTTCAGAGGTCTAAGAGACTGCATCTCAGTGTTAGAGGCGTCACTACAGACCCTGGTTCAGAGGTCTAAGACACTGCATCTCAGTGCTAGAGGCGTCACTACAGACCCTGGTTCAGAGGTCTAAGACACTGCATCTCAGTGCTAGAGGCGTCACTACAGACCCTGGTTCAGCGGTCTAAGACACTGCATCTCAGTGTTAGAGGGGTCACTACAGACCCTGGTTCAGAGGTCTAAGACATCTCAGTGTTAGGGGTGTCACTACAGTCCCTGGTTCAGCGGTCTAAGACACTGCATCTCAGTGCTAGAGGGGTCACTACAGACCCTGGTTCAGAGGTCTAAGACACTGCATCTCAGTGCTAGAGAGGTCACTACAGACCCTGGTTCAGAGGTCTAAGACATCTCAGTGTTAGAGGTCTAAGGCACTGCATCTCAGTGCTAGAGGGATCACTACAGTCCCTGGTTCAGCGGTCTAAGGCACTGCATCTCAGTGCTAGAGGGGTCACTACAGACCCTGGTTCAGCGGTCTAAGACACTGCATCTCAGTGTTAGAGGGGTCACTACAGACCCTGGTTCAGAGGTCTAAGACATCTCAGTGCTAGAGGCGTCACTACAGACCCTGGTTCAGAGGTCTAAGAGACTGCATCTCAGTGTTAGAGGCGTCACTACAGACCCTGGTTCAGAGGTCTAAGACACTGCATCTCAGTGCTAGAGGCGTCACTACAGACCCTGGTTCAGCGGTCTAAGACACTGCATCTCAGTGCTAGAGGGGTCACTACAGACCCTGGTTCAGCGGTCTAAGACACTGCATCTCAGTGTTAGAGGGGTCACTACAGACCCTGGTTCAGAGGTCTAAGACATCTCAGTGTTAGGGGTGTCACTACAGTCCCTGGTTCAGCGGTCTAAGACACTGCATCTCAGTGCTAGAGGGGTCACTACAGACCCTGGTTCAGAGGTCTAAGACACTGCATCTCAGTGCTAGAGAGGTCACTACAGACCCTGGTTCAGAGGTCTAAGACATCTCAGTGTTAGAGGGATCACTACAGTCCCTGGTTCAGCGGTCTAAGGCACTGCATCTCAGTGTTAGAGGCGTTACTACAGACCCTGGTTCAGAGGTCTAAGACACTGCATCTCAGTGTTAGAGGCGTTACTACAGACCCTGGTTCAGATGTCTAAGACACTGCATCTCAGTGCTAGAGGCGTCACCTAGAAGCGGGCTTCTCCTTTAGGGAGTCTCCTACCTCCTAGAACCAGGCTTCTCCTTTAGGGAGTGTCCTACCTCCTAGAACCAGGCTTCTCCTTCAGGGAGTTTCCTACCTCCTAGAACCAGGCTTCTCCTTTAGGGAGTCTCCTACCTCCTAGAACCAGGCTCTCCTTTAGGGAGTCTCCTACCTCCTAGAACCAGGCTTCTCCTTTAGAGAGTGTCCTACCTCCTAGAACCAGGCTTCTCCTTTAGGGAGTCTCCTACCTCCTAGAACCAGGCTTCTACTTTAGGGAGTGTCCTACCTCCTAGAACCAGGCTTCTACTTTAGGGAGTGTCCTACCTCCTAGAACCAGGCTTCTCCTTCAGGGAGTGTCCTACATCCTAGAACCAGGCTTCTCCTTTAGGGAGTGTCCTACCTCCTAGAACCAGGCTCTCCTTTAGGGAGTGTCCTACCTCCTAGAACCAGGCTTCTCCTTCAGGGAGTGTCCTACCTCCTAGAACCAGGCTTCTCCTTCAGGGAGTGTCCTACCTCCTAGAACCAGGCTTCTCCTTTAGGGAGTGTCCTACCTCCTAGAACCAGGCTTCTCCTTTAGGGAGTGTCCTACCTCCTAGAACCAGGCTTCTCCTTCAGGGAGTGTCCTACCTCCTAGAACCAGGCTTCTCCTTTAGGGAGTGTCCTACCTCCTAGAACCAGGCTTCTCCTTTAGGGAGTGTCCTACCTCCTAGAACCAGGCTTCTCCTTTATTCTGTACTTGTGTATACCTTTTAGCCAAAAGAGCCAAAAGTTAGGAGCTGAAAGTTAGGAGCCGAAAGTTAGGAGCCGAAAGTTCGGAGCCGAAAGTTAGGAGCCGAAAGTCACGAGCTGAAAGTCACGAGCTGAAAGTGTTTCCTGTAAATTGCATACTACCTCACATAGTATGTGCAGATATGTGCACCAAGTCATTGCTCTCTCAATTCAATTCAATTCAAGGGGCTTTATTGGCATGGGAAACACATGTTAACAATGTCAGAGCAAGTGAAATGGATAAACAAACCAAAGTGAAATAAACAATAAATTGAACAGCACTTCCAAACTACTTTCAGACACATAATGAGAGAACACCCCACTCTGACCATTTAACTCGCCCTGGCGGAACTGGTTAGGTAGTTTTCATGTTATCCAGAGCGTTGGTGACTGTAACTGTGCTGCTGGCAACAATTTAATTACTCGTTTTTTTTGCTGACGTTTACTGACACCGGCCGTATTCAACGGGTGTTGAGCGTTTGTAAATTAATCAGTTATTCTGCCCTCTGGCACACTCAGACGAGAGTGCTCTGAAATCGGAGTAGATGGCCAGGCTGAATTTACGAACACACCCGAAATGGATACTAGCATATTGGGGTCTTTTGTTAAGACATGTAGCTAGCTAGCTAGCTAAACAATGAACCATAATCGCAACTCATGACGTTACTACCCTGCATGAATTTGCAGGTAACTAACCAACCAGGTTAGCTAATAGCTCTTAGATACGAATAATACGATTATTCACGTAACATTAGCTAGCGATCCAGCCAGATAAAGTTAGCTAGCTGACACTTTAACTTGAAATGAAACCACTTCCTTACCCACATACATCATAGATGGACTCGTCTCCTGTCACGGATGCCATGGTTGCCCTTAGTTTGAAGATGTAATCCGAAGACAGGTGTTTTCTCCATCTCCTTAGCTATCATACTCTAATTCCACTGAACTCGGCCCTCCAGAAAGTGGAGAGCAACATTGAATACAGTTTGACTACGCGATACATTAAAAGACAGGATTACCAACACATACTGAGCAGCTCCAATAGACAGAAGCACGCTATATGGCAGACCAATCCAAACTCATCTCTCGGCATGTCCAGCCTACTCATTATCTCAGCCAATCATGACTAGTGGGAAGGTAGCTGACTTTTCCTGTGGCTTAACCAACTAGGCTCGTAACATAAAAATTGTATTCATATTTACAGATGGCATACAAGTATGTTATGAAGGCACATGAAAGTTCGCAAGTTCGAGAAGGCAAAAACATGTTTACGTTCAAATGGCTCCCCCGTGATACGCCTAGCTTCCTGAAACAGGTCACAATTGGACAACACTGGGCAGGCCTCGTGCCAGCTGTCACTCAAATGTGAGGGGCTAAAGCTCATTGGCTAGATCTCAAATTGCTAGGGGGGCTGGCCCACGTGTGGTGAAATGTAAGGAAAATGGCGTGGCACAGCTTCAAGATAACTGTCGCTTTCGAACTAGGGATTTCCTGGATAATTGAGGTAAAACAGTAAGTTTGCTTATAGATGATTTATCTATGAATTACACATGGACACTGTCCAGCCCAGGTTTAACAAAAACTATTTTTGTTGCCAAAGTATCGGAGCATGTGTAACAGTGTTCGTCGTCGGAAGATGAGGAATCATCGGACCAAAGTGGGTAAGTGTTCATGCTTTCTTTATTAAAACTGAACACGATAACAAAATAACAAACAGAAATAACCGAAACAGTCCTGAAAGGTGCAAAACACTAAACAGAAATTAACTACCCACAAAGACCCTGTGGGGAAAAAGCTACCTAAGTATGGTTCCCAATCAGAGACAACGATAGACAGCTGTCCCTGATTGAGAACCACACCTGGCCAAAACAAAGAAATACAAAAACATAGAAAATGGAACATAGAATGCCCACCCAAATCACACCCTGACCAAACAGCATGTCTTTAAAATACTTCATAAAAAAAACTTCAAATCTAGGATCTAGGATCTAGGATCTTGCTTCTAAGTCATTTCACAAATTTAGAGACACACAAATTTCTCTCCCAGTTTACAACAGCTCTACTATTCTGAATGTCAGCCACAGTCCCTGCCGTCACAGCTAAATGCCACAGTCCCTGCCGCCACAGCTAAATGCCACAGTCCCTACCGTCACAGCTAAATGCCACAGTCCCTGCCGTCACAGCTAAATGCCACAGTCCCTGCCGTCACAGCTAAATGCCACAGTCCCTACCACCACAGTTAAATGCCACATTCCCTACCATCACAGTTAAATGCCACAGTCCGTACCACCACAGTTAAATGCCACAGTCCCTGCCGTCACAGTCAAATGCCACAGTCCCTACCGTCACAGTTAAATGCCACGGTCCCTACCGTCACAGTTAAATGCCACAGTCTGTAGACATTGTTCTTCTCCCTGGAAACTGCAGTTACACACAGACACACAACCTCTTTCTCTCTCTAAGTGTTGCTCCAAAATGGCACCCGGTTCTCTCTATAGTGCACTAATACAAAATGGGCCCTGTTCAAAAGTAGTGCACTATCAAGGGAATAGGGTTCCATAGGGCTCTGGTCTAAAGTAGTGTACTATATAGGGAATAGGTTGGCATTTGGGGCATAGCCCGAGTGTTCCTACAGTGACACATTCTCCCCAAATATGTCTTTCTCTCAATCCCTTGGGTTCTCTTCATCCTTTTCCCCAAAGAGACTTTAATGATATTTCATGTGTTTTGTTGTTCCTCTGAAATGTGTTATCTGTGAAACCAAAAACACTGACAGAATGTTCCAGAATGTTCCAGAATCCAGATGAATAAAAGTAGCCTTTTAATTAGTCCCGTCACCTTCAACCAAAAAATAGAAAACTGCAACTTTATCTAAATCAATAGAGTATCGTACACTGTAATGATTGCAAAGTAGCTTCCCATAAATCCCTAGACGTCTGTGTGTAAACACTTATGACTACAGTAAGTAGACAAAAAGTCACCTTCAACCAAAAGTAGAAAACTCCATCCATAAACTCAGTAGAGTAGTGCACTATATAGGGAATAGGGTTCCATAGGGCTCTGGTCTAAAGTAGTGCACTATATAGGGAATAGGGTTCCATAGGGCTCTGGTCTAAAGTAGTGCACTATATAGGGAATAGGGTTCCATAGGGCTCTGATCTAAAGTAGTGCACTATATAGGGAATATGGTTCCATAGGGCTCTGGTCTAAAGTAGTGCACTATATAGGGAATAGGGTTCCATAGGGCTCTGGTCTAAAGTAGTGCACTATATAGGGAATATGGTTCCATAGGGCTCTGGTCTAAAGTAGTGCACTATATAGGGAATAGGGTTCCATAGGGCTCTGGTCTAAAGTAGTGCACTATATAGGGAATAGGGTTCCATAGGGCTCTGATCTAAAATAGTGCACTATATAGGGAATATGGTTCCATTTGGGACGCAACAGGTGACTTAACATACAGTGCCTTGCGAAAGTATTCGGCCCCCTTGAACTTTGCGACCTTTTGCCACATTTCAGGCTTCAAACATAAAGATAGAAAACTGTATTTTTTTGTGAAGAATCAACAACAAGTGGGACACAATCATGAAGTGGAACGACATTTATTGGATATTTCAAACTTTTTTAACCAATCAAAAACTGAAAAATTGGGCGTGCAAAATTATTCAGCCCCTTTACTTTCAGTGCAGCAAACTCTCTCCAGAAGTTCAGTGAGGATCTCTGAATGATCCAATGTTGACCTAAATGACTAATGATGATAAATACAATCCACCTGTGTGTAATCAAGTCTCCGTATGAATGCACCTGCACTGTGATAGTCTCAGAGGTCCGTTAAAAGCGCAGAGAGCATCATGAAGAACAAGGAACACACCAGGCAGGTCCGAGTTACTGTTGTGAAGAAGATTAAAGCCGGATTTGGATACAAAAAGATTTCCCAAGCTTTAAACATCCCAAGGAGCACTGTGCAAGCGATAATATTGAAATGGAAGGAGTATCAGACCACTGCAAATCTACCAAGACCTGGCCGTCCCTCTAAACTTTCAGCTCATACAAGGAGAAGACTGATCAGAGATGCAGCCAAGAGGCCCATGATCACTCTGTATGAACTGCAGAGATCTACAGCTGGGGTGGGAGACTCTGTCCATAGGACAACAATCAGTCGTATATTGCACAAATCTGGCCTTTATGGAAGAGTGGCAAGAAGAAAGCCATTTCTTAAAGATATCCATAAAAAGTGTCGTTTTAAGTTTGCCACAAGCCACCTGGGAGACACACTTAACATGTGGAAGAAGGTGCTCTGGTCAGATGAAACCAAAATTGAACTTTTTGGCAACAATGCAAGACGTTATGTTTGGCGTAAAAGCAACACAGCTCATCACCCTGAACACACCATCTTCACTGTCAAACATGGTGGTGGCAGCATCATGGTTTGGGCCTGCTTTTCTTCAGCAGGGACAGGGAAGATGGTTAACATTGATGGGAAGATGGATGGAGCCAAATACAGGACCATTCTGGAAGAAAACCTGATGGAGTCTGCAAAAGACCTGAGACTGGGACGGAGATTTGTCTTCCAACAATCGAGCTGTTTTGCAAGGAGGAATGGGAAAAAATTTCAGTCTCTCGATGTGCGAAACTGATAGAGACATACCCCAAGCGACTTACAGCTGTAATCGCAGCAAAAGGTGGCGCTACAAAGTATTAACTTAAGGGGGCTGAATAATTTTGCACGCCCAATTTTTCAGTTTTTGATTTGTTAAAAAAGTTTGAAATATCCAATAAATGTCGTTCCACTTCATGATTGTGTCCAACTTGTTGTTGATTCTTCACAAAAAAATACAGTTTTATATCTTTATGTTTGAAGCCTGAAATGTGGCAAAAGGTCGCAAAGTTCAAGGGGGCCGAATACTTTCGCAAGGCACTGTATTTCTCTACATGTCTGTATCATTATCAAGTCCGTCAAACTACTGCATGTGCCCCTTTAACACACAGATCCCCATGCCATCACATCTTTCGTGTTTTTATTGAGTTGTTTTATCTTTACATGACCTTTGTATAGTACAGTTGTGGCCTAAAGTTTTGAGAATTACACAAATTTTAATTTTCACAAAGTCTGCTGCCTCAGTTTGTATGATGGCAATTTGCATATACTCTAGAATGTTATGAAGAGTGATCAGATGAATTGCAATTCATTGCAAAGTCCCACTTTGACATGCAAATGAACTGAATCCCACCCCAAAAAAACATTTCCACTTCATTTCAGCCCTGCCACAAAAGGACCAGCTGACATCATGTCAGTGATTATTTCGTTGTGTTGACGAGGACAAGGCTGGAGATCACTCTGTCATGCTGATTGAGTTCGAATAATAGACTGGAAGCTTCAAAAAGGAGGGTGGTGCTTGGAATCATTCTTCTTCCTCTGTCAACCATGGTTACCTGCTAGGAAACACGTCATCATTGCTTTGCACAAAATGGCTTCACATGCAAGGATCATGCTGCCAGTAAGACTGCACCTAAATCAACCATTTATCGGATCATCAAGAACTTCAAGGAGAGCGGTTCAATTGTTGTTTAGAAGACTTCAGGCCGCCCAAGAAAGTCCAGCAAGCGCCAGGACCGTCTCCTAAAGTTGATTCAGCTGCGGGATCGGGGCCCCACCAGTACAGGGCTTGATCAGGAATGGCAGCAGACAGGTGTGAGTGCATCTGCACACACAGTTAGGCGAAGACTTTTGGAGGATAAGCCTGGTGTCAAGAAGGGCAGCAAAGAAGCCACTTCTCTCCAGGAAAAACATCAGGGACAGACTGATATTCTGCAAAATGTACAGGGACTGGACTGCTGAGGACTGGGGTAAAGTAAGTTTCTCCGAGAGCAACTTCTGCCAACCATCCAGGAACAGTTTGATGACGGACAATTACTTTTCCAGCATGATGGAGCACCTTGCCATAAGGCAAAGTGATAACTAAGTGGCTCGGGGAACAAAACATCAATATTTTGGGTCCATGGCCAAGAAATTCCCCAGACCTTAATCCCATTGAGAACTTGTGGTTAATCCTCAAGAGGCAGGTGGACAAACAAAACCCCACAAATTCTGACAAACTCCAAGCATTGATTATGCAAGAATGGGCTGCCATCAGTCAGGATGTGGCCCAGAAGTTAATTGACAGCATGCCAGGGTGGATTGCAGAGGTCTTGAAAAAGAAGGGGTTAACACTGCAAATATTGACTCTTTGCATCAACTTCATGTAATTGTCAATAAAAGCCTTTGACACTTATGAAATGCTTTGTAATTATACTTCAGAGGGATGGAGTGTGGAGGGAGGGAGGGAGGGATGGAGTGTGGAGGGAGGGAGTGTGGAGGGAGGGAGGGAGGGATGGAGTGTGGAGGGAGGGAGTGTGGAGGGAGGGAGTGTGGAGGGAGGGATGGAGTGTGGAGGGAGGGAGGGAGGGAGGGAGGGATGGAGTGTGGAGGGAGGGAGTGTGGAGGGAGGGAGGGATGGATGAGGGAGGGAGGGAGGGAGGGAGGGAGGGAGGGAGGGAGGGAGGGAGGGAGGGAGGGAGGGAGGGAGGGAGGGAGGGAGGGTGGGATGGATTGTGGAGGGAGGTAGGGAGGGAGGGAGGGTAGGAGGAGGGATGGATGGATGGATTGTGGGTGAGGGATGGAGGGAATGTGGAGGGAGGGAGGGATGAATGGGGGAGGGAGGGAGGTTGGGTGGGATGGATGGTGGAGGGAGGTAGGGAGGGAGGGAGGGTGGGAGGAGGGATGGAGGGAGGGAGGGATGGATGGTGGAGGCAGGGTGGGGGGAGGGATGGATTGTGGGTGAGGGAGGGAGGGATGGAGGGAGGGATGGAGGGAGGGAGGGATGGATGGTGGAGGCAGGGTGGGGGGAGGGATGGATTGTGGGTGAGGGAGGGAGGGATGGAGGGAGGGATGGAGTGTGGGTGAGGGTGGGGCGAGGGAAGGATGGATGGTGGGGGAGGGTGGGGGGGATGGAGGGAGGGTAGTTCATATTATCAGACGTAGCACCAGTGTGTATTGCACAAACATACACACACACACACACACACACACACACACACACACACACACACACACACACACACACACACACACACACACACACACACACACACACACACACACACACACACACACACACACAAACACACCAATGACCTGAGTAATGTAAAACATCTTGGCGAGGCCATTGATTCCCATCCACTCTACTGATCCTAATGTTCAGCAGGCATGATGAATACTTCATATTGACATTAAAACTATGAAATAACACATATGGAATCGTGTAGTAACCAAAAAAAGTGTTAAACAAATCAAAATATATTTTTATATTTGAGATTCTTCAAAGTAGCCACCCTTTGCCTTGATGTCAGCGTTGCACACTCTAGGCATTCTCTCAACCAGCTTCACCCGGAATGCTTTTCCAACAGTCTTTCCAACAGTCTTGAAGGAGTTCCCACATATGCTTTTCAATTGTTGACTGCTTTTCCTTCACTATGCGGTCCAACTCATCCGAGACCATCTCAATTGGGTTGAGGTCGGGTTATTGTGGAATCCAGGTCATCTGATGCAGCACTCCATCACTCTCCTTGGTCAAATAGCCCCTTACACAGCCTGGAGGTGTGTTGGGTCATTGTCCTGTTGAAAAACAAATTATAGTCCCACTAAGCGCTAACCAGATGGGATGGCATATCGCTGCAGAATACTGTAGTAGCCAAGCTGGTTAACTGTGCCTTGAATTCTAAATAAATCACAGGCAGTGTCACCAGAAAAGCACCCCGACTACATCACAGATCCCTCTCCATGCTTCACTGTGGGAGAGATCATCTGTTCACAGAGATCTTCTGTTCACAGAGATCATCCGTTCACAGAGATCATCCGTTCACAAAGATCATCCGTTCACCTACTCTGCGTCTCACAAAGACATGGCGGTTGGAGCTAAAAAATCTCTAATTTTGACTCACCAGACCAAAGGACAGATTTCCACCAGTCTAATATCTATTGCTTGTTTCTTGGCCCAGTCAAGTCTCTTCTTCTTATTAGTGTCCTTTAGTAGTGGTTTCTTTGTAGCAATTCGACCATTTATTTTTTATTTATTTTATTTAACTTTTATTTTATCGAGCCAGTTTTAAGAACAAATTCTTATTTACAATGACCGCCTACACCGGCCAAATTCAGATGACGCTGGGCCAATTGTGTGCCGCCCAATGGGACTCCCAATTATGGCCGGTTGTGATACAGTCTGGATTTGAAGCAGGTTGTCTGTAGTGAGATGCAGTGTCTTATACCACTGCACCACTTGGGAGCCCCAAGTTCAGACCATGAAGGTCTGATTCATGCAGTCTCCTCTGAACAGCTGATTTTGAGATGTGTCTGTTACTTGAGCTCTGTGAAGCATTTATTTGGGCTGCAATTTCTGAGGCTGGTACTTATCCTCTGCAGCAGAGGTAACTCTGGGTCTTCTTTTTCTGTGGCAGTCCTCATGTGAGCCAGTTTCATCATAGCGTTTGATGTTTTTTGCGACCGAACTTTAACAAACTTTCCATGTTCCTATATTTCTTAATTCCATTATTTTATTTTTAGACTTGTGTGTATTGTTGTGTATTGTTAGATATTACTGTACTGTTGGAACACAAGCATTTAGTTAGATATTACTGTTGGAGCTAGGAACACAAGCATTTAGTTAGATATTACTGTTGGAGCCAGGAACACAAGCATTTAGTTAGATATTACTGTACTGTTGGAACACAAGCATTTAGTTAGATATTACTGTTGGCGCTAGGAACACAAGCATTTAGTTAGATATTACTATACTGTTGGAGCTAGGAACACAAGCATTTAGTTAGATATTACTATACTGTTGGAGCTAGGAACACAAGCATTTAGTTAGTGTTTGTGTGTGTGTGTATATATATGTGTGTGTGTTTGTGTATATATGTGTCTGGACATGCTTGCCTGCATCCACACATATAGTATGTGACTGCTAGACTCCAGCTGTACAGGATTAGACAGACAGTGGATTACTACACCCAGTCTCTAAGAAGCTACTAGAAATCACTGACTGACTGAGGAGGAAGAGGCAGGCAGGGGAAGAGAGAGAGAGAGACTGAGGAGGAAGAGGCAGGCAGGGGAAGAGAGAGAGAGAGAGAGAGAGAGACTGAAAATGAAGAGGCAGGCAGGGGAAGAGAGAGAGAGAGAGAGAGAGAGAGAGAGACTGAAAATGAAGAGGCAGGCAGGGGAAGAGAGAGAGAGAGAGAGAGAGAGAGAGAGAGAGAGAGAGAGAGAGAGAGAGAGACTGAAAATGAAGAGGCAGGCAGGGGAAGAGAGAGAGAGCGAGAGAGACTGAAAATGAAGAGGCAGGCAGGGGAAGAGAGAGAGAGAGAGAGAGAGAGAGAGAGAGACTGAAAATGAAGAGGCATGCAGGGGAAGAGAGAGAGAGAGACTGAGGAGGAAGAGGCAGGCAGGGGAAGAGAGAGAGAGAGAGAGAGAGAGACTGAAAATGAAGAGGCAGGCAGGGGAAGAGAGAGAGAGCGAGAGAGACTGAAAATGAAGAGGCAGGCAGGGGAAGAGAGAGAGAGAGAGAGAGAGAGAGAGAGAGAGAGACTGAAAATGAAGAGGCAGGCAGAGGACAGACTGTAAATATCTCAAGGTCATCTGGAATGGTTTGCTATAGTAAAATCAATGACTTTCACTGAAGATTTAATTGTAGAAGATATATTCCTCTCTCTCCATTCACTGCAGCCTCCCTCCCCCCACCCCCTACCCCTCCTCCCTCCCTCCCTCCCTCCCTCCCTCCCTCCCTCCCTCCCTCCCTCCCTCCCTCCCTCCCTCCGTCACTCACTTCCCACTTTCAGGGAACAAGTAAAAGACAGAATAAAGAACAAATTGAAATAGAAAACCAATTATACTGGTAGAGAGATAGAGAGGTAGAGGTATAGAGGTAGAGAGGTAGAGAGGTATAGAGCTAGAGAGATAGAGAGGTAGAGGTATAGAGGTAGAGAGGTAGAGAGGTATAGAGCTAGAGAGATAGAGAGGTAGAGAGGTATAGAGGTAAAGAGGTAGAGAGGTAGAGGGGTAGAGAGGTAGAGAGGTAGAAGTATAGAGATCGAGAGGTAGAGAGGTATAGAGCTAGAGAGATAGAGAGGTAGAGGGGTAGAGAGGTAGAGAGGTAGAGGTATAGAGATAGAGAGGTAGAGAGATAGAGAGGTAGAGAGGTAGAGGGGTAGAGAGGTAGAGGGGTAGAGAGGTAGAGGGGTAGAGAGGTAGAGGGGTATAGAGGTATAGAGATAGAGGGGTAGAGAGGTAGAGGGGTAGAGAGGTAGAGGGGTATAGAGGTATAGAGATAGAAAGGTAGAGAGGTAGAGAGGTATAGAGCTAGAGAGATAGAGGGGTATAGAGCTAGAGAGATAGAGGGGTAGAGAGGTAGAGAGGTAGAGAGGTAGAGAGGTAGAGGTATAGAGATAGAGAGGTATAGAGCTAGAGAGATAGAGAGGTAGAGAGGTACGGGGGAGAAAGAGAGAGGGAGGAGGAGAGGAGGAAGGGGTTTGGCAGGCTTTGGGTTCGACCTGCGGTGAGAAGCTGATCAATTCACTGCCGCTTGAATTCTGCCCACCGCCAACACACAAACACACACACGTTAAACACACAGCTGTTTGATTCCTGCCAGACGTCCGCCTCTCAATTACCCAGCATGCCTCACTCCCACAGATTAATGAGCCACCTCTGTGAATCCCCAACACTGGCCACTATCCACCCAGAAAGAAAGAGAGCGAGAGAGAGAGAGAGAGAGAGAGAGAGAGAGAGAGAGAGAGAGAGAGAGAGAGAGAGAGAGAGAGAGAGAGAGAGAGAGAGAGAGAGAGAGAGAGAGAGAGAGAGTGAGAGAGGAGGATAAGGTGAGAATGGAGAGAAGGTGTGATGGTAGATTTTAGAGAGGAGAGAAGAGAGGAGAGGAGAGAAGAGGGGAGAGAAGAGAGGAGAGAAGAGAGAAGAGAAGAGAAAGGAGAGAAGAGAGAAGAGAGGAGAGAAGAGAGAAAATGAGAGAAAGGAGAGAAGAGAGGAGAGAAGAGGGGAGAGAAGAGAAGAGAAGAGAAGAGAAAGGAGAGAAGAGGGGAGAGAAGAGAGGAGAGAAGAGGAGAGAAGAGGGGAGAGAAGAGAGGAGAGAAGAGAGGAGAGAAGAGGAGAGAAGAGAAAGGAGAGAAGAGAGGAGAAAAGAGAGGAGAGAAGAGAAGAGAGGAGAGAGAGAAAGGAGAGAAGAGAGGAGAGAGAGAGAGAGAGAGAGAGAGAGTGAGAGTGAGAGAGGAGGATAAGGTGAGAATGGAGAGAAGGTGTGATGGTAGATTTTAGAGAGGAGAGAAGAGAGGAGAGGAGAGAAGAGGGGAGAGAAGAGAGGAGAGAAGAGAGAAGAGAAGAGAAAGGAGAGAAGAGAGAAGAGAGGAGAGAAGAGAGAAAATGAGAGAAAGGAGAGAAGAGAGGAGAGAAGAGGGGAGAGAAGAGAAGAGAAGAGAAGAGAAGAGAAAGGAGAGAAGAGGGGAGAGAAGAGAGGAGAGAAGAGGAGAGAAGAGGGGAGAGAAGAGAGGAGAGAAGAGAGGAGAGAAGAGGAGAGAAGAGAAAGGAGAGAAGAGAGGAGAAAAGAGAGAAGAGAAGAGAGGAGAGAGAGAAAGGAGAGAAGAGAGGAGAGAGAGAGAGAGAGAGAGTGAGAGTGAGAGAGGAGGATAAGGTGAGAATGGAGAGAAGGTGTGATGGTAGATTTTAGAGAGGAGAGAAGAGAGGAGAGAAGAGGGGAGAGAAGAGAGGAGAGAAGAGAGAAGAGAAGAGAAAGGAGAGAAGAGAGGAGAGAAGAGAGGAGAGAAGAGAGAAAATGAGAGAAAGGAGAGAAGAGAGGAGAGAAGAGGGGAGAGAAGAGAGGAGAGAAGAGGGGAGAGAAGAGAAGAGAAGAGAAGAGAAAGGAGAGAAGAGGGGAGAGAAGAGAGGAGAGAAGAGGAGAGAAGAGGGGAGAGAAGAGAGGAGAGAAGAGAGGAGAGAAGAGGAGAGAAGAGAAAGGAGAGAAGAGAGGAGAGAAGAGAGGAGAGAAGAGAAGAGAGGAGAGAGAGAAAGGAGAGAAGAGAGGAGATGAGAGGAGAGGAGATGAGAGAAGAGAAGATTATGATGAACCAAGGTGTTATTACCGACTATTTATTCATAATAAAGACATTTCAAATGTCATATTAAGTCTAAATACAGTGTTGTAACGATGTGGAAACAGTTACAGTACAAAAAGGGAAAATAATTAAGCATAAATATGGGTTGTATTTACAATGGTGTTTGTTCTTCACTGGTTGACCTGTTCTTGTGGCAACAGGTCACAAATCTTGCTGCTGTGATGGTACACTGTGGTATTTCACCCAGTAGATAAGGGAGTTTATCAAAATAATCTGTGTAATCTGAGGGAAATATGTCTCTCTAATATGGTCATACATTGGGCAGGAGGTTAGGAAGTGCAGCTCAGTTTCCACCTCATTTTGTGGGCAGTGAGCACATAGCCTGTCTTCTCTTGAGAGCCATGTCTGTCTTCGGCGGCCTTTCTCAATAGCAAGGCTATGCTCACTGAGTCTGTACATAGTCAAAGCTTTCCTTAAGTTTGTGTCAGTCACAGTGGTCAGGTATTCTGCTGCTGTGTACTCTCTGTGTAGGGCCAAATAGCATTCTAGTTTGCTCAGTTTTTTTGTTAATTCTTTCCAATGTGTCAAGTAATTATCATTTTGTTTCTCATGATTTGGTTGTGTCTAATTGTGTTGCTGTCCTGGGGCTCTGTGGGGTCTGTTTGTGTTTGTGAACAGAGCCCCAGGACCAGCTTGCTTAGGGGACTATTCTCCAGGTTCATCTCTCTCTAGATGATGGCTTTGTTATGGAAGGTTTGACAATCGCTTCATTTTAGGTGGTTATAGAATTTAACGGGTCTTTTCTGGATTTTGATAATTAGCGGGTATCGGCCTAATTCTGCTCCCCCCCCCCCCTCCTCTCTCTGCCCCACCCCCCCTCCTCTCTCTGCCCCCCCCCCCTCCTCTCTCTGCCCCCCCCCCCCGCCCCCTCCTCTCTCTGCCCCCCCCCTCCTCTCTCTGCCCCCCCCCCCCTCCTCTCTCTGCCCCCCCCCCCCCCCCCGCCCCCTCCTCTCTCTGCCCCCCCCCACCTCTAATGAGATGAATAATAGAAAGCATATCCTAGAAACCCCCTCCAGGTGCCATGACGACACCCGTACTGTCAATCAAACCGAAACGGTGTCAACATTGAAACAAGACACAGGATCGAGAGGGGGGGGGGGGGGGTGGACGATGAGAGGAGAGAAAGAAGAGAGGAGACTCAGTATCAGTGTCTATGAGGAGTTCAACCATGTTCACAGCATCTAGAAAGGGTTCGTCTTTCAGACCCCAAATTAAATCAAATTGTATTTGTCAAATGCACCGAATACCATGCAGTTTGAAGAAAATACCTAACTATAGTTATAGTAAGAGAATAACACATAAATAACGAGCAATAAATAACCATAATGGGGCAATATACGGGGTGTTACGGTACAGAGTCAATGTGGAGGCTATATACGGGGTATTACGGTAGAGAGTCAATGTGGAGGCTATATACAGGGTGTTACAGTACAGAGTCAATGTGGAGGCTATATACAGGGTGTTACAGTACAGAGTCAATATGGAGGCTATATACGGGGTGTTACGGTACAGAGTCAATGTGGAGGCTATATACGGGGTATTACGGTAGAGAGTCAATGTGGAGGCTATATACAGGGTGTTACAGTACAGAGTCAATGTGGAGGCTATATACGGGGTATTACGGTAGAGAGTCAATGTGGAGGCTATATACAGGGTGTTACAGTACAGAGTCAATGTGGAGGCTATATACAGGGGGTACCGGTACAGAGTCAATTTGGAGGCTGTATACAGGGTATTACGGTACAGAGTCAATGTGGAGGCTATATACAGAGGGTACCAGTACAGAGTCAATGTGGAGGTTATATACAGGGGGTACCAGTACAGAGTCAATGTGGAGGCTATATACAGGGGGTACCGGTACAGAGTCAATGTGGAGGCTATATACATGGGGTACCGGTACAGAGTCAATGTGGAGGCTAGTCTGGGTAGCAATTTGATTAGATATTCAGGAGTCTTATGGCTTGGGGGGGTAGATGGTGCACTACACAGCTGTTTAGTGTTAGGGGGACGAAGAAAACACCTTGGGGCCCTGAGGACCGAGTTTGGGGAACGCTGAGTCAAAACTCTGGGAGCTAACACATATACTACGCTACAGTAACCCCGACGTGAGCTAGCTTCACTGAACCACCACGTGAGCTAGCTTCACTGAACTAGTTATGTTACAGTAATCACCACGCAAGCTAGCTTCACTGAACCACCACGTGAGCTAGCTTCACTGAACTAGTTATGTTACAGTAATCACCACGCAAGCTAGCTTCACTGAACTAAACACATGAGCTAGCTTCACTCAACTAACCACCACGTGAGCTAGCTTCACTGAACTAGTTATGTTACAGTAATCACATGTCATTGCCCTGATGGGACAAAATGGTCAAGTAAGTACAACAGAGGAGGATGGGCACCGTATAACCTGGCAGGAGACATACATACTGATACACACATACTGATACACACATACTGATACATACATACTGATACACACATACTGATACACACATACTGATACACACATACTGATACATACATACTGATACACACATACTGATACACACATACTGATACATACATACTGATACACACATACTGATACACACATACTGATACACACATACTGATACACACATACTGATACACACATACTGATACACACATACTGATACATACATACTGATGCACACATACTGATACACACATACTGATACATACATACTGATACACACATACTGATACATACATACTGATACATACATACTGATACACACATACTGATACATACATACTGATACACACATACTGATACACACATACTGATACACACATACGATACACACATACTGATACACACATACTGATACACACATACTGATACACACATACTGATACACACATACTGATACATACATACTGATACACACATACTGATACATACATACTGATACACACATACTGATACACACATACTGATACACACATACGATACACACATACTGATACACACATACTGATACATACATACTGATACATACATACTGATACACACATACTGATACACACATACTGATACACACATACTGATGCATACTGTGTTCTGTAGTAGGATAGTTTATTAAAGTAGGGCTGCGATTTCTGCTGATTCAGAGAGAGAGAGAGAGAGAGAGAGAGAGAGAGAGAGAGAGAGTCAATTCATCGGCATGAACGCAACATCGGCATGATCGGCATGAACGCCTGGCACCGATGATCACGCCTGGCACCGATGATCACACCACACTGAAAGTCGGTTAGGTCACTGTTTTTTACCATTCTAACGTTCAATGGAACAGTAACTGAATGCCTTGATGCCTGTCTGCCTGCTTTATATAGCAAGCCACAGCCACGTGACTCACTGTCTGAAAGGAGCGAAGCATCTTCGTGAACGGGGTGGTGTACTTAATAAACTGGCCACTGAGTGTAAAGTGCATTCGGAAAGTATTCAGACCCCTTGACTTTTTCCACATTTTGTTACATTACAGCTTCATTCTAAAATGGATACATTAGTTTTTCCACCTCATCCATCTACAAACAGTACAATACCCCATAATGACATCACAATACCCCATAATGACATCACAATACCCCATAATGACATCACAATACCATACAGCCACATGACTAATACTCATACAGCTGTGTCTGTGACGACCAGTCTCTATAGACAGGCTGTCCTCTCTGGACAGCCAGGTTTGTCTGGGACGACAAGTCTCTATAGCCAGACTGTCCTCTCTGGGCAGCCAGGTTTGTCTGTGACGACCGGTCTCTATAGCCAGACTGTCCTCTCTGGGCAGCCAGGTTTGTCTGACGACCGGTCTCTATAGACAGGCTGTCCTCTTCGGGCAGCCAGGTTTGTCTGACGACCGGTCTCTATAGACAGGCTGTCCTCTTCGGGCAGCCAGGTTTGTCTGTGACGACCGGTCTCTATAGCCAGACTGTCCTCTCTGGACAGCCAGGTTTGTCTGTGACGACCGGTCTCTATAGCCAGACTGTCCTCTCTGGGCAGACAGGTTTGTCTGTGACGACAGGTCTCTATAGCCAGACTGTCCTCTCTGGACAGCCAGGTTTATCTGTGACAACAGGTCTCTATAGCCAGACTGTCCTCTCTGGACAGCCAGGTTTGTCTGGGACAGGTTTGTCTGTGACAACCAGGCTGTGTTCTCTGGGCAGACAGGTTTGTCTGTGACGACCAGACTGTCCTCTCTGGGCAGACAGGTTTGTCTGTGACAACCAGACTGTGTTCTCTGGGCAGACAGGTTTGTCTGTGACAACCAGACTGTCCTCTCTGGGCAGACAGGTTTGTCTGTGACAACCAGACTGTGTTCTCTGGGCAGACAGGTTTGTCTGTGACCACCAGACTGTGTTCTCTGGGCAGACAGGTTTGTCTGTGACGACCAGAATGTCCTCTCTGGGCAGACAGGTTTGTCTGTGACAACCAGACTGTGTTCTCTGGGCATACAGGTTTGTCTGTGACGACCAGACTGTGTTCTCTGGGCAGACAGGTTTGTCTGTGACGACCAGACTGTCCTCTCTGGGCAGACAGGTTTGTCTGTGACAACCAGACTGTGTTCTCTGGGCAGACAGGTTTGTCTGTGACCACCAGACTGTGTTCTCTGGGCAGACAGGTTTGTCTGTGACGACCAGACTGTGTTCTCTGGGCAGACAGGTTTGTCTGTGACCACCAGACTGTGTTCTCTGGGCAGACAGGTTTGTCTGTGACCACCAGACTGTGTTCTCTGGGCAGACAGGTTTGTCTGTGACGACCAGACTGTGTTCTCTGGGCAGACAGGTTTGTCTGTGACGACCAGACTGTCCTCTCTGGGCAGACAGGTTTGTCTGTGACAACCAGACTGTGTTCTCTGGGCAGACAGGTTTGTCTGTGACAACCAGAATGTGTTCTCTGGGCAGACAGGTTTGTCTGTGACGACCAGACTGTCCTCTCTGGGCAGACAGGTTTGTCTGTGACGACCAGACTGTCCTCTCTGGGCAGACAGGTTTGTCTGTTACAACCAGACTGTGTTCTCTGGGCAGACAGGTTTGTCTGTGACGACCAGACTGTGTTCTCTGGGCAGACAGGTTTGTCTGTGACAACCAGACTGTCCTCTCTGGGCAGACAGGTTTGTCTGTGACGACCAGACTGTCCTCTCTGGGCAGACAGGTTTGTCTGTGACAACCAGACTGTGTTCTCTGGGCAGACAGGTTTGTCTGTGACAACCAGACTGTGTTCTCTGAGTCTGTGCATAGTGTTTTCCTTTTCTTTTTGCTTTGTGCTGATTTGGTTGGGCCAGATTGTCTGAGTGCTGTGCTGGGGCTTTGTTGGGTTGGTAGGTGCCAGTGAACTGAGCCTCAGAACCAGCTGGCTGATGGGACTATTTTCTTTGGTCAACTCTTTTGAGGGCTTTGCAATGGTGGTGGGGGGGAAACATTGCCAAGTGAAGTAGATAATATACAAAAGTTATCTCTGTCTGTCTCAGTCCCTCTCTCTTTCTTTCTGTCTCTCTCTTTGTCTGTCTCTCTCTCTCTCTCTTAAGTAATTAATTAGCATTTTATTGCATGACATAAGTAGTTGATACATCAGAAAAGCAGATCTTAATATTTGGTACATAAACCGTTGTTTGCAATTACAGAGATCATACGTTTCCTGTAGTTCTTGACCAGGTTTGCACACACTGCAGCATGGATTTTGGCCCACTCCCCCATACAGACCTTCTCCAGATCCTTCAGGTTTCAGGGCTGTCGCTGGGCAATACAGACTTTCAGCTCCCTCCAAAGATTTTCTATTGGGTTCAGGTCTGGAGACTGGCTAGGCCACTCCAGGACCTTGAGATGCTTCTTACGGAGCCACTCCTTAGTTGCCCTGGCTGTGTGTTTCGGGTCGTTGTCATGCTAGAAGACCCAGCCACGACCCATCTTCAATGATCTTACTGAGGGAAGGAGGTTGTTGGCCAAGATCTCGCGATACATGGCCCCATCCATCCCCCCCTCAATACGGTGCAGTCATCCTGTCCCCTTTGCAGAAGAGCATCCCCAAAGAATGATGTTTCCACCTCCATGCTTCACGGTTGGGATGGCGTTCTTGGGGTTGTACTCATCCTTCTTCTTCCTCCAAACACGGCGAGTGGAGTTTAGACCAAAAAGCTCTATTTTTGTCTCATCAGACCACATAGTGTGTCGTAGTGTGTTACTAATGGTTTTCTTTGAGACTGTGGTCCCAGCTCTCTTCAGGTCATTGACCAGGTCCTGCCGTGTAGTTCTGGGCTGATCCCTCACCTTCCTCATGATCATTGATGCCCCACGAGGTGAGATATTGCATGGAGCCCCAGACCGAGGGTGATTGACCGTCATCTTGAACTTCTTCCATTTTCTAATAATTGCGCCAACAGTTGTTGCCTTCTCACCAAGCTGCTTGAATATTGTCCTGTAGCCCATCCCAGCCTTGTGCAGGTCTACAATTTTATCCATGATGTCCTTACACAGCTGTCTGGTCTTGGCCATTGTGGAG
>NC_050572.1:5182293-5217293 GCF_013265735.2 Oncorhynchus mykiss | reverse complement strand
TATTACCACCATACATATCAATACTACACTATTACCACTATACATATCAATACTACACTATTAAGACCATACATATCAACACTACACTATTACCACCATACATATCAATACTACACTATTACCACTATACATATCAATACTACACTATTAAGACCATACATATCAATACTACACTATTACCACCATACATATCAATACTACACTATTACCACCATACATATCAACACTACACTATTACCACCATACATATCAATACTACACTATTACCACTATACATACCAATACTGCACTATTAAGACCATACATATCAATACTACACTATTACCACCATACATATCAATACTACACTATTACCACCATACATATCAATACTACACTATTACCACTATTACCACCATACATATCAATACTACACTGTTACTACCATACATATCAACACTACACTATTACCACTATGACCACCATACATATCAATACTACACTATTACCACTATTACCACCATACATATCAATACTACACTATTACCACTATTACCACCATACATATCAATACTACACTATTACCACCATGCATATCAATACTACGCTATTACCACTATTACCACCATACATATCAATACTACACTATTACCACTATTACCACCATACATATCAATACTACGCTATTACCACCATACATATCAATACTACACTATTACCACCATACATATCAATACTACACTATTACCACCATACATATCAATACTACACTATTACCACCATACATATCAATACTACACTATTACCACCATACATATCAATACTACACTATTACCACCATACATATCAACACTACACTATTACCACTATTACCACCATACATATCAATACTACGCTATTACCACCATACATATCAATACTACACTATTACCACCATACATATCAATACTACACTATTACCACCATACATATCAATACTACACTATTACCACCATACATATCAATACTACACTATTACCACCATACATATCAATACTACACTATTACCACCATACATATCAATACTACGCTATTACCACCATACATATCAATGCTACACTATTACCACCATGCATATCAATACTACACTATTACCACCATACATATCAATACTACACTATTACCACCATACATATCAACACTACACTATTACCACCATACATATCAATACTACACTATTACCACCATGCATATCAATACTACACTATTACCACCATGCATATCAATACTACACTATTACCACCATACATATCAATACTACACTATTACCACCATACATATCAACACTACACTATTACCACCATACATATCAATACTACACTATTACCACCATGCATATCAATACTACACTATTACCACTATTACCACCATACATATCAATACTACACTATTACCATCATATATATCAACACTACACTATTACCACCATATATATCAACACTACACTATTACCACTATTACCACCATACATATCAATATTACACTATTACCACCATATATATCAATACTACACTATTACCACCATACATATCAATACTAGACTATTACCACCATATATATCAACACTACACTATTACCACCATATATATCAACACTACACTATTACCACTATTACCACCATACATATCAACATTACACTATTACCACCATATATATCAATACTACACTATTACCACCATACATATCAATACTAGACTATTACCACCATATATATCAACACTACACTATTACCACCATACATATCAACACTACACTATTACCACTATTACCACCATGCATATCAATACTACACTATTACCACTATTACCACCATACTTATCAATACTACACTATTACCACCATATATATCAACACTACAGTATTACCACCATATATATCAACACTACACTATTACCACTATTACCACCATACATATCAATACTACACTATTACCACCATATATATCAACACTACACTATTACCACCATATATATCAACACTACACTATTACCACTATTACCACCATGCATATCAATACTACACTATTACCACTATTACCACCATACATATCAATACTACACTATTACCACCATATATATCAACACTACACTATTACCACCATATATATCAACACTACACTATTACCACTATTACCACCATACATATCAACACTACACTATTACCACCATATTTATCAATACTACACTATTACCACCATACATATCAATACTAGACTATTACCACCATATATATCAACACTACACTATTACCACCATATATATCAACACTACACTATTACCACCATATATATATATACTACACTATTACCACCATATATATCAACACTACACTATTACCACCATATATATCAACACTACACTATTACCACCATATATATATACTACACTATTACCACCATACATATCAATACTAGACTATTACCACTATTACCACCATACATATCAATACTACACTATTACCACCATACATATCAATACTACACTATTACCACATACATATCAACACTACACTATTACCACCATACATATCAACACTACACTATTACCACCATACATATCAACACTACACTATTACCACTATTACCACCATACATATCAATACTACACTATTACCACTATTACCACCATATATATCAATACTACACTATTACCACCATACATATCAACACTACACTATTACCACCATATATATCAATACTACACTATTACCACTATTACCACCATATATATCAATACTACACTATTACCACCATACATATCAATACTACACTATTTCCACTATTACCACCATACATCACAATACTACACTATTACCACTATTATCACCATACATATCAATACTACACTGTTACTACCATACATATCAATACTACACTATTACCACCGTACATATAAATACTACACTGGTACTACCATACATATCAATACTACACTATTACCACCGTACATATCAATACTACACTATTACCACTATTACCACCATACATATCAATACTACACAGTTACTACCATACATATCAATACTACACTATTACCACCGTACATATCAATACTACACTATTACCACCATACATATCAACACTACACTATTACCACTATTACCACCATACATATCAATACTACACTATTACCACCATACATATCAATACTACACCACTACCACTATTACCACCATACATATCAATACTACACTATTACCACCATACATATCAATACTACACTATTACCACTATTACCGCCATACATATCAATAATACACTATTACCACCATACATATCAATACTACACTATTACCACCATACATATCAATACTACACTATTACCACCATACATATCAACACTACACTATTACCACCATGCATATCAATACTACACTATTACCACTATTACCACCATACATATCAATACTACACTATTACCACCATACATATCAATACTACACTATTACCACTATTACCACCGCACATATCAATACTACACTATTACCACCATACATATCAACACTACACTATTACCACCATACATATCAATACTACACTATTACCACCATACATATCAATACTACACTATTACCACCATACATATCAATACTACACTATTACCACTATTACCACCATACATATCAATACTACACTATTACCAATATTACCACCATACATATCAATAATACACTATTACCACTATACATATCAATACTACACTATTACCACTATACATATCAACACTACACTATTACCACTATACATATCAACACTACACTATTACCACTATTACCGCCATACATATCAATACTATCCTATTACTGCCATACATATCAATACTACACTATTACCACCATACATATCAATACTACACTATTGCCACTATACATATCAATACTACACTATTACCAATATTACCACCATACATAACAATAATACACTATTACCACTATACATATCAATACTACACTATTACCACTATACATATCAACACTACACTATTACCACCATACATATCAACACTACACTATTACCACCATACATATCAATACTACACTATTACCACTATACATATCAATAATACACTACTACCACTATTACCACCATACATATCAATACTACCCTATTACCACTATTACCACCATACATATCAATACTACACTATTACCAATATTACCACCATACATATCAATAATACACTATTATCACTATACATATCAATACTACACTATTACCAATATTACCACCATACATATCAATAATACACTATTACCACCATACATATCAATACTACACTATTACCACTATACATATCAATACTACACTATTACCACTATACATATCAACACTACACTATTACCACCATGCATATCAATACTACACTATTACCACTATACATATCAATAATACACTACTACCACTATTACCACCATACATATCGATACTACACTATTACCACTATTACCACCATACATATCAATACTACACTATTACCACTATACATATCAATAATACACTACTACCACTATTACCACCATACATGTCAATACTACCCTATTACCACTATTACCACCATACATATCAATACTACACTATTACCACTATTACCGCCATACATATCAATACTATCCTATTACTGCCATACATATCAATACTACACTATTACCACCGCACATATAAATACTACACTATTACCAACATACATATCAACACTACACTATTACCACCATACATATCGATACTACACTATTACCACCATACATATCAATACTACACTACTACCACTATTACCACCATACATATCAATACTACACTATTACCACCATACATATCGATACTACACTATTACCACCATACATATCAATACTACACTATTAACACCATACATATCAATACTAAACTATTACCACTATTACCACCATACAAATCAATACTACACTATTACCACTTTTACCACCATACATATCAATTCTACACTATTACCACCATGCATATCAATTCTACACTATTACCACCATACATATCAATACTACACTATTACCACTATTACCACCATACATATCAATACTACACTATTACCACTTTTACCACCACACATATCAATACTACACTATTACCACTTTTACCACCATACATATCAATTCTACACTATTACCACCATGCATATCAATACTAAACTATTACCACTATTACCACCATACATATCAATACTACACTATTACCACTTTTACCACCATACATATCAATTCTACACTATTACCACCATACATATCAATACTAAACTATTACCACCATACATATCAATACTACACTATTACCACCATACATATCAATACTACACTATTGCCACCATACATATCAATACTACACTATTACCACCATACATATCAATAATACACTATTACCACTATTACCACCATACATATCAATACTATCCTATTACTGCCATACATATCGATACTACACTATTACCACCATACATATCAATACTACACTATTACCACTATTACCACCATACATATCAATACTACACTATTACAACTTTTACCACCATACATATCAATTCTACACTATTACCACCATACATATCAGTACTACACTATTAACCAATATTACCACCATACTTATCAATACTACACTATGACCACCATACATATCAATACTACGCTATTACCACC
Source organism: Oncorhynchus mykiss (assembly GCF_013265735.2). Taxonomy (NCBI): domain Eukaryota; kingdom Metazoa; phylum Chordata; class Actinopteri; order Salmoniformes; family Salmonidae; genus Oncorhynchus; species Oncorhynchus mykiss. The sequence goes on along the minus strand of NC_050572.1, from coordinate 5,211,617 downwards.
ATACATATCAATACTACACTATTACCACCATACATATCAATACTACACTATTACCACCATACATATCAATACTACACTATTACCACCACACATATCAATACCACACTATTACAGCCATACATATCAATACTATCATATTACTGCCATACATATCGATACTACACTATTACCACCATACATATCAACACTACACTATTACCACTATTACCACCATACATATCAATACTACACTATTACCACCATACATATCAATACTACACTATTACCACCATACATATCAATACTACACTATTACCACTATTACCACCGCACATATCAATACTACACTATTACCACCATACATATCAACACTACACTATTACCACCATACATATCAATACTACACTATTACCACTATTACCACCATGCATATCAATACTACACTATTACCACCATACATATCAATACCATACTATTACCACCATACATATCAATAATACACTATTACCACTATACATATCAATAATACACTATTACCACTATACATATCAATAATACACTATTACCACTATACATATCAACACTACACTATTACCACCATACATATCAATACTACACTATTACCACCATACATATCAATACTACACTATTACCACTATTACCGCCATACATATCAATACTATCCTATTACTGCCATACATATCAACACTACACTATTACCACCATACATATCAATAATACACTATTAGCACTATACATATCAATAATACACTATTACCACTATACATATCAATAATACACTATTACCACTATACATATCAATAATACACTATTACCACTATACATATCAACACTACACTATTACCACCATACATATCAATACTACACTATTACCACCATACATATCAATACTACACTATTACCACCATACATATCAATACTACACTATTACCACCATACATATCAATACTACACTATTACCACCATACATATCAATACTACACTATTACCACCATACATATCAATACTACACTATTAAGACCATACATCTCAATACTACACTATTACCACCATACATATCAACACTACACTATTACCACCATACATATCAATACTACACTATTACCACCATACATATCAATACTACACTATTACCACCATACATATCAATACTACACTATTACCACCATACATATCAATACTACACTATTAAGACCATACATATCAATACTACACTATTACCACCATACATATCAACACTACACTATTACCACCATACATATCAATACTACACTATTACCACCATACATATCAATACTACACTATTACCACCATACATATCAATACTACACTATTACCACTATTACCACCGCACATATATTACCACGCCCAATTTTTCAGTTTTTGATTTGTTCAAAAAGTTTGAAATATCCAATAAATGTCGTTCCACTTCATGATTGTGTCCCACTTGTTGTTGATTCTTCACAAACAAATACAGTTTTATATCTTTATGTTTGAAGCCTGAAATGTGGCAAAAGGTCGCAAAGTTCAAGGGGGCCGAATACTTTCGCAAGGCACTGTATATATTATTATTATATAACTATATATATATTATTATTATTATATAACTATATATTCTATATACATGTCCTGTTCTCTCTGTTAATTGAGCCATATTCAAGTGCAGCTTGTCAAACTGAGCGTTAATTCGCTTCAAAGACTTCCAAATTGAAATTAAATAGACGCATCGAAAATATAAACAACTCACTCACACACACACACACACACACACACACACACACACACACACACACACACACACACACACACACACACACTAATGTATGCAAGCAATAAGTGGGTAATAAGCTTTGTGTTTCGGGGAGCATTCCAAACCCCAGTAGTCTGGTCATGATTGGGGTTGAAATGAAACATGCCCCATGGCAACGAGGCTCTCTTATTGCTATGGGAACGGGAATGGTTCTGAGCTATGTAGATGTTGACCTCCTTTGAAACAACCCCAGTCAGGTAGTGAATCTCTAATGGTTCTGAGCTATGTAGATGTTGACCTCCTTTAAAACAACCCCAGTCAGGTAGTGAATCTCTAATGGTTCTCAGTTATGTAGTTGTTGACCTCCTTTAAACTTCTTAGGGCTGAAATCCAGTTGACAGGATCGATATGACAACAGCCAGTGAAAGTGCAGAGCGCCAAATTCAAAACAACAGAAATCCCATAATTTAAATTCCTCAAACATAGAAGTATTTCACAACTTTTTAAAGATACACTTCTTGTTAATCCCACCACAGTGTCCAATTTCAAATAGGCTTTACGACGAAAGCATACCTTGCGATTACGTTAGGTCAGAGCCAAGTCACAGTAAAACACAGCCATTTTTCCAGCCAAAGAGTGGAGTCACAAAAATCAGAAATAGAGATAGAATTAATCACTAACCCTTGATGATCTTCATCAGATGACACTCATAGGACTTCATGTTACACAATACATGTATGTTTTGTTCGATAAAGTTCATATTTATATCAAAAAATCTCACTATACATTGGCTCGTTATGTTCACTAGTTCCAAAAACATCCGGTGATATTGCAGAGAGCCACATCAATTTACAGAAATACTCATTATAAATGTTGATGAAAATACAAGTGTTGTGCATGGAACTTTTCCTTAATGCAACCGCTGTATCAGATTTCAAAAAAGCTTTACGGAAAAAGCAAACCATGCAATAATCTGAGTACGGCGCTCAGACATTAAACATTAAAAACATTCACTTACCTTTGATGATCTTCATCAGAATGCACTCCCAGGAATCGCAGTTCCACAATAAATGTTTGTTTTGTTCGATAATGTCCATCATTTATGTCCAAATAGCTCCTTTTGTTAGCTCGTTTGGTAAACAAATCCAAACTCACGAAGAGCGTTCACTAGGAGCAGACGAAATGTCAAAAAGTTCCGTTGCAGTCTGTAGAAACATGTCAAACGATGTATAGAATCAATCTTTAGGACTTTTTTAACATAAATATTCCAACCGGAGAATTCCTTTGTCTGTAGAAATGCAATGGATCGCGAGCTAACTCTCTAGTGAACGAGAGTCACGAGCTCAAGGCATTCTGCAGACCTCTGACTCATTCCCCTCTCATTTGACCCCACTTCACAGTAGAAGCATCAAACAAGGTGCTAAAGACTGTTGACATCTAGTGGAAGCCTTGGGAAGGGCAACATGACCAATATCCCACTGTATCTTCAATAGGGAATGAGTTGAAAAACGCCCAACATCAGATTTCCCACTTCCTGGTTGGATTTTTTAGCAGGTTTTTGCCTGCCATATGAGTTCTGTTATACTCACAGACATCATTCAAACAGTTTTAGAAACATTGGAGTGTTTTATATCCGAATATACTAATACTATGCATATATTAGCAACTGGGACTGACCATCAGGCCGTTTACTCTGGGCACCTGTTGACGGGAAACTGTTGAGCATAAAAAAAATAGTTGTTGACACACACCGGTGCACCTAGCACTTCTTACCTCGTTCAAAGGCACTTAAATATTTTGCCGTGGCCATTCACCCTCTGAATGGCACACAGACACGTGCACACGCACGCACGCACGCACAAACGCAAACACGCACGCACACACACACACACACACACACACGTCTCAAATGACTCAAACGTTTAAAAAATCCTTCTTTAACCTATCTCTTCCCTTTCATCTACACTGATTGAATTGGATTTAACTAGTGACGTCAATGCTAGATAATAGCTTAAGGCTTTATGTTTTGTATATTCAGAGTATTTGCCTTTCTTTGTATTGTCCAACACCTTAACCAGTGGAACTGTGAATACATTTTTCATCACCGTCTCTCATATTTCGCTCACATTTTCTCACAGCTACATTTAAGGCAAATCAGGCATGAAAAACGAACCGCTAGATAAGAGGTTCTCTCTCTCTCGCTCCCGTCTAGGCATCGACATTATGGGGGTCACCGTCTGTGACAGTAATGACAGGGAGTGGGATAGAGTCACCTCCTTGTGAAATGAGAAACCGTGTTAAAGCAGTGACAGAGAGAGAGAGGGAGAAAGAGAGGGTCAGTTTAAAAGGCTTGGCTAGCTGCCTAGGGTTAAGCCCTCTAATGAAGTGGAGGGCAGACAGGGACTGCGTCCAAGCCAGCATCCTATTCCCTTTATAGTGCACTATTTTTGACTGGGGAGACGGGGGACATAATACTAAATAGTGTTCAACACTAGTGCACTCTACAGGAAATAGGGTAACATTTGAGATGGGTCTCTGCTTAATACATTCATTTAATTTCCACCCACTTCCCAGCTGATGTCTGTTATTAACAGTGTGAAGGCTTGTACTGCAGGGTGTCTGGCAGACTGATGTCTCTAACAGTGTGAAGGCTTGTACTGCAGTGTGTCTGGCAGACTGATGTCTCTAACAGTGTGAAGGCTTGTACTGCAGGGTGTCTGGCAGACTGATGTCTCTAACAGTGTGAAGGCTTGTACTGCAGGGTGTCTGGCAGACTGATGTCTCTAACAGTGTGAAGGCTTGTACTGCAGGGTGTCTGGCAGACTGATGTCTCTAACAGTGTGAAGGCTTGTACTGCAGGGTGTCTGGCAGACTGATGTCTCTAACAGTGTGAAGGCTTGTACTGCAGGGTGTCTGGCAGACTGAGGTCTCTAACAGTGTGAATGCTTGTACTGCAGGGTGTCTGGCAGACTGATGTCTCTAACAGTGTGAAGGCTTGTACTGCAGGGTGTCTGGCAGACTGATGTCTCTAACAGTGTGAATGCTTGTACTGCAGGGTGTCTGGCAGACTGATGTCTCTAACAGTGTGAATGCTTGTACTGCAGGGTGTCTGGCAGACTGATGTCTCTAACAGTGTGAATGCTTGTACTGCAGGGTGTCTGGCAGACTGATGTCTCTTATTAACAGTGTGAAGGATTGTACTGTAGGGTGTCTGGCAGACTGATGCGACTGATGTCTCTAACCGTGTGAATGCTTGTACTGCAGGGTGTCTGGCAGACTGATGTCTCTAACAGTGTGAAGGCTTGTACTGCAGGGTGTCTGGCAGACTGATGTCTCTAACAGTGTGAATGCTTGTACTGCAGGGTGTCTGGCAGACTGATGTCTCTAACAGTGTGAATGCTTGTACTGCAGGGTGTCTGGCAGACTGATGTCTCTAACAGTGTGAATGCTTGTACTGCAGGGTGTCTGGCAGACTGATGTCTCTTATTAACAGTGTGAAGGATTGTACTGTAGGGTGTCTGGCAGACTGATGCGACTGATGTCTCTAACCGTGTGAATGCTTGTACTGCAGGGTGTCTGGCAGACTGATGTCTCTAACAGTGTGAAGGCTTGTAATGCAGGGTGTCTGGCAGACTGAGGCAGGCTGATGTCTCTAACAGTGTGAATGCTTGTACTGCAGGGTGTCTTGCAGACTGATGTCTCTAACAGTGTGAAGGCTTGTAATGCAGGGTGTCTAGCAGGGAAAGACAAGAGAGGGAAGTAGAGAAAGGGAAGATAGGAGAGAGAAACATATTTGATGAGATAAATAGAGAGAGAGGAATGAAAAGACTAGAGACAATAAAAGACCTGGTAGTTTATAATGTTTATATATCACGTACCTGTACGACAAAGCACTTCTCCAGTCCTCCTCAATGACCTGTATAGTTATGACATGATATCCATATGCTCTGTGTTGGCCTCGGCTACAGCCAACACCAACTGGCAGCCAACACCAACTGGCAGCCAACACCAACACCAACTGACAGCCAACACCAACTGGCAACCAACACCAACTGACAACCAACACCAACTGACAGCCAACACCAACTGACAGCCAACACCAACTGACAACCAACACCAACTGACAGCCAGCACCAACTGACATCCAACACAAACACCAACTGACATCCAACACCAACTGACAGCCAACACCAACTGACAGCCAACACCAACTGACATCCACCACCAACTGACAGCCAACACCAACTGACAGCCAACACCAACTGACAGCCAACACCAACTGACAGCCAACACCGACTGACAGCCAACACCAACTGACAGCCAACACTAACTGACAGCCAACACCAACACCAACTGACAGCCAACACCAACTGACAGCCAACACCAACTGACAGCCAACACCGACTGACAGCCACCACCAACTGACAGCCAACACCAACTGACAGCCAACACCAACTGACAGCCAACACCAACTGACAGAGAGGTTTAACATGGTGTGGGGAGTCAGGACATCGTCTAGATCAGTGGTTCCCAAACGTGTTATTGTTCCGTACCCCTTCAAACATTCAACCTCCAGCTGTACCCCCTCTAGCACCAGGGTCAGCTGTACCCTCTCTAGCACCAGGGTCAGCTGTACCCTCTCTAGCACCAGGGTCAGCGGACTCTCAAATGTTGTTTTTTGCCATCATTGTAAGCCTGCCACACACACTATATGATACATCTATTAACCATAAGAATGAGTGTGAGTTTTTGTCCCAACCCGGCTCGTGGGAAGTGACAAAGAGCTTATAGGACCAGGGCACAAATAATAATATAATAATAATCAGTCATTTCGCTCTTTATTTAACCATCTTACATATCAAATCTTATTTGTTCATCAAAAATGGTGAATAACTCACCACAGGTTAATGAGAAGGGTGTGCTTGGAAGGATGCACATAACTCTGCAATGTTGGGTTGTATTGGAGAGAGACTCAGTCTTAAATCATTTTCCACACACAGTCTGTGCCTGTATTTAGTTGTCATGTTTAGAGAGGGCAGAGAATCCACTCTCACATTGGTACGTGGTTACAAAGCGCATCAGTGTCTTAATAGTACGATTTGTCAAGGCAGGATACTCTGAGTGCAGCCCTATCCAGAATTTAGGGAGTGTCTTCTGATTCAATTACATTTTCACAGAACCGCTTGTTGCAATTTCGATGAGTCTCTCTTTTTCACACATTGGTATGCGGACTGGAGGCAGGGCATGAAAGGGATAACGAGTCCAGTTGTTTGTGTCGTCCATTGCAGGAAGCACCTGCGTAATTGCGAACCCAGCTCACTCAGTTGCTTCTCTATGTCACATTGACATTGTCCGTAAGCTTGAGTTCATTTGCACACAAAAAAAGCATACAATGATGGAAAGACCTGTGTGTTGTCCTTGTTAATGCAGACAGTCAGATCATTCAGGCGAGAAAAAACATCACCCAGACAGGCCAGTCGTGTGAGAAACTTGGCATCATGCAAGCGGTCAGACAAGTTAAAATTATGGTCAGCAAAGAAAACTTGAAGCTTGTCTCTTAGTTCAAAATGTGTCAATGCCTAAGCCCCAAACAACAAACAACAACAAAGTTAACCATTTTCACTGTAGAGTCCAAAACGTCTTTCAAGCTGTCAGGCATTCCCTTGGCAGCAAGAGCCTCTTGGCGACTGCTGCATTGTACCCAAGTGGCGTCGAGAGCAACTGCTTGCACGCACGTTACCACTCTACTATGTCTCCCTGTCATGGATTTAGCTCCATCAGTACAGATACCAACACATCTTGACCACCACCAAAGGCCATTTGATGTCACAAACCAGTACTTTAAAAATATCCTCTCCTGTTGTCCTGGTTTCCAATGATTTGCAGAAGAGGATGTCTTCCTTAATTGACCTCCCATAAACGTAACGGACTTATACCCGGAGCTGTGCCAGGCCCGCCACATCTATTGACTCATCCAGCTGTAACACATAATTCACTGGCGAAGAAGTAATTGTTTCAAAATATGTGCATTGTGAAACAGTGTTGCTTGATGAAGGCATTGTCTGTATAGTTTTTTTGGTCTTTTCCCCTGCATTGTCCCAGCCATATCCACGGCAGCAGAAATAATTAAGTCCTCCACAATAGTATGGGTCTTGCCTGTCCTAGCCACTCCTCCACAATAGTATGGGGCTTGCCTGTCCCAGCCACTCAGTAGCTCACCATATAAGACTCTTCTATCCCCTTCTTATTAATGGTATCTGTTACTCACAAGTCGTCTTTATTCTCGCTCATAAAACTCCCGTGGCTTATTTTTCAAATTGTCATGTTTCGTTTCTAAATGTCTGCACAAGAGTGAAGGTTTCCCACGAGAGAGTATCGGTTCATGTGATTGGATGATCATTATTTGACTAGGCTACCTGTATTTAACATTGTGTTGTTATTTCGCTGGGTTTGTTTTAATTGTATTTTTGGCAATGAAATGAGGCTACTCTGCGAGAGAAAAGAAAAACTCAACCAAACGTTGGAAAATAAAAATGTACGGGTTGAAAAAATGTGTATTTTTTTTTTTGTGAATCACATTTTTATTTGCCGTACCCCAGTTTGGGAATACCTGTCCTAGATGATCAAAGTCAACATGGCAGCAAAAGAGAAGTGATAATGATTGTTTCAGTTCAGAGAGAGAAAGAGAGAGACGTAGAACACCAAATAGTGCACGCAGAGCATAATTAGGCCGATACCCGCTAATTTTCCAAATCCAAAAAAAAGAGCCGATTAAATTCTACAACCACCTATAAGGAAGCGATTCCCAAACCTTCCATAACAAAGCCATCACCTACAGAGAGATGAACCTGGAGAAGACTCCCCTAAGCAAGCTCTTCCTGGGGCTCTGTTCACAAACACAAACACACCCCACAGAGCCCCAGGACAGCAACACAATTAGACACAACCAAATCATGAGAAACAAAATGATAATTACTTGACACATTGGAAACAATTAACAAAAAAACAGAGTAAACTAGAATGATATTTGGCCCTAAACAGAGAGTACACAGTGGCAGAATACCTGACCACTGTGACTGACCCAAACTTAAGGAAAGCTTTGACTATGTACAGACTCAGTGAGCATAGCCTTGCTATTGAGAAAGGCCGCCGAAGACAGACCTGGCTCTCAAGAGAAGACAGGCTATGTGCTCACTGCCCACAAAATGAGGTGGAAACTGAGCTGCACTTCCTAACCTCCTGCCCAATGTATGACCATATTAGAGAGACATATTTCCCTCAGATTACATAGACCCACAGCAGCAAGATATGTGACCTGTTGCTACAAGAAAAGGGCAACCAGTGAAGAACAAACACCATTGTAAATACAACCCATATTTATGTTTATTTATTTTCCCTTTTGTACTGTAACTATTTGCACATCATTAAAAAACTGTATATAGACATAATATGACATTTGAAATGTCTTTAATCTTTTGGAACTTTTGTGAGTGTAATATTTACTGTTCATTTTATATAGTTTATTTCACTTTTGTTATTATATTTAACTTGTTTTGGCAATGTTAACATATGTTTCCCATGCCAATAAAGTCCTTCAATTGAATTGAATTTGAGAGAGAGAGAGAGAGAGAGAGAGAGAGAGAGAGAGAGAGAGAGAGAGAGAGAGAGAGAGCGACAGAGAAAGAGAGAGAGAGACAGAGAAAGAGAGAGAGGAAGAGGGGAAGAGAGAGAGAGAGAGAGACCGAGAAGGAGAAAGAGAAAAGTTAGTGAAAAAGTAAGGAGGGATGACTAGCGGCATTAGAGACGACCAGGCATTGCAGAGAAAGAGAAAACAATGGATGAAGAGAGGTGCAGAGAGGAGAAGGAAAGATGACAATGAAGAGAGAAATATCAAAGAGAACGAGAAAGAAGAGAGGAAGAGGAAAGAGAGGGAGCAGTTGAGAGGGAGAGGAAAGAGAGAGGGAGACAATATCAGAGAGAGAAAAAAATGAGAGCTGGAATGATGACATGGTGAAAATGAGAAAGAAAGAGAGACAGGATAGAGAGAGGATAGAGAGGACAGAGAGAGAGGGAGGATAGAGGGAGGATAGAGAGAGGATAGAGAGAGAGATGATAGAGAGCTGTAATAAGGCCATTCAAGCTGAAGAGGTCAATTCCCCGTGGGTAATGTATCAGGGTTACTGGAGTGTTGATGATACAATCTGAATCAGGGTTACTGGAGTGTAGATGCTACATTAGATACAATGTGTGTCCAAAATTGCATACTATTCCCAATCAATTCCCTATGGGCCCTAGTCAAAGGTAATGCACTTTGTAGGGGCTAGTGTGCAATTTGGGACAGATAATTGAGTAACATTCAGTGAGGCAAAGATACAAATTAGCATTTATCCCTGGAAGCTCAGTGAAACATATCCTCTTCGCTTATCACTTCCTCTTAACTTCTCTCATGAGACAGTGTGTGTGTGTGTGTGTGTGTGTGTGTGTGTGTGTGTGTGTGTGTGTGTGTATGTGTGTGTGTGTGTGTGTGTGCGTGCGTGCGTGCGTGTGTGTGCGTGTGTTGACTCAATGAGCCACAGAGAACAAACAAAGAGAAAAACACAGTCATGAGATCCCTAACCCACTTCACTCTCTGTCACACACAAGGAAGTGGAAGAGAGGGACAGTGATGTCATATGTGATGGCAGCAGCATCTGAGAGGTTCAGGAACGGTCAAGGAGAGTATAACAGGTATAATAGGTAGAGGAGCTGGGTCTAGAGGAGAGCACTATACCTTACTCTGAAAACATTTACTCAATACCAGATCCATCTGAGATACCGTGGTTTGGTTGGATGAGCGGAGGGGGGGTGAGATCCCCCCCTCCTACCCCCTACCCCACACACACACACACACACACACACACACACACACACACACACACACACACACACACACACACACACACACACACACACACACACACACACACACACACACATGCGTTAAATTCCCCCAGCTCAAAACACACAGCTAATTGACATTGGGGACTGGTCTTTATGACATTGTCATGGTGACCGCTAGAACCTCACTCTGCCTCTCTACTACTCTGGGCTTCAGTCAACGGTAGAACCTCTCTCTGCCTCTGCCTCTCCACTACTCTGGGCTTCAGCCAACAATAAAACCTCTCCCTGCCTCTGCCTCTCCACTACTCTGGGCTTCAGCCAACAATAAAACCTCTCCCTGCCTCTGCCTCTCCACTACTCGGGGCTTCAGCCAACGCTAGAACCTCACTCTGCCTCTCCACTACTCGGGGCTTCAGCCAACGCTAGAACCTCACTCTGCCTCTCCACTACCCGGGGCTTCAGCCAACGCTAGAACCTCACTCTGCCTCTCCACTACTCGGGGCTTCAGCCAACGCTAGAACCTCACTCTGCCTCTGCCTCTCCTTCTCTGCTACTAAGGGCTTCAGCCATTCACAACTGCCTGATCTACCCCTCTCCCTCTCTATCCTGTATCCCTCCACAACCCCTACCTACGTTGTTTCTATATTTGCCGCAATAATGGGTATCCCGGGGTAAAGAGTAGACTTTTTACAGGTACCACCCCCCCAATGAGTTTCCAGGGGTGACATGTCATCTATTAAACCGGTAGGCCTTGTGTGACACTTACCACCGTTATGGGTTTCATTAAGTCAAATGCAGAATTCATGAACATGCATAAATAACCAAGATAGTGTTTCAGATGGAGGTTCGCTTAAGTCCTTCGCTCGGTTTCGTTCATAGAAGGAACATAAAATGCCTAACGTCCTTCACCCCTATTCAATCAAATGATCTAAATGATCAGACATATGAGGTTCACCTAACGTCCTATTGTGTCGCGTGTGTATTGTGTGTGTATTGTGTAGTGTGTGTATTGCGTGGGTATTGTGTAATGTGTGTATTGTGTATTGTGTCGTGTGTGTATTGTGTGTGTATTGTGTAGTGTGTGTATTGCGTGTGTATTGTGTAGTGTGTGTATTGTGTCGCGTGTGTATTGTGTGTTTATTGTGTAGTGGGTGTATTGTGTGTGTATTGTGTAGTGTGTATTGTGTCGTGTGTGTATTGTGTAATGTGTGTATTGTATATTGTGGTGTGTGTGTATTGTGTAGTGTGTGTATTGTGTGTGTATTGTGTTGTGTGTGTGTGTATTGTGTCGTGTGCGTATTGTGTGTGTATTGTGTAATGTGTGTATTGTGTATTGTGCCGTGTGTGTATTGTGTGTGTATTGTGTCGTGTGTATTGTGTGTGTATTGTGTCGTGTGTGTATTGTGTAGTGTGTGTATTGTGTTGTGTGTGTATTGTGTGTGTATTGTGTGTGTGTGTATTGTGTAGTGTGTGTATTGTGTGTGTATTGTGTGTGTGTATGTGTGTGTGTGTATTGTGTAGTGTGTGTATTGTGTCGTGTGTGTATTGTGTGTGTGTGTGTGTATTGTGTAGTGTGTGTATTGTGTGTGTATTGTGTGTGTGTGTGTGTGTGTATTGTGTGTGTATTGTGTAATGTGTGTATTGTGTATTGTGTCGTGTGTGTATTGTGTGTGTATTGCGTCGTGTGTGTGTATTGTGTGTGTATTGTGTAGTGTGTGTATTGTGTTGTGTGTGTATTGTGTGTGTATTGTGTGTGTGTGTGTGTGTATTGTGTAGTGTGTGTATTGGTGAGCTCTACATGTAGTGGACGATATGAGAGACCCTTTCATTCAACGTAATGCATTTTAACCACCTAATCAGAGCTACATCAGGTCCATTACCAGTCAAGGTAAAAGGCCCAACAGACGAGGCATTTAACAGTGTTCTTTGTCAATATTCTATTCAATAAAATGGGCAATATTTCACTCCATTAGCAATCATCTCCTCTGTGTAGAAAGCAAAGTATGGTCACAAATATATTCTACACTGATCTACTTAGACATGTGATGTTCTGGATAAAAGGAAATGCATTATGTTAAGGACACCGTTTTCCTACAAAGAAAACCTTGGACTGTCCAAGGTAGACTTGTGGACTCACATTAAGGTGGATACATTGAATAAAATAAACTAGAATATGGTTTATAAAACACAAGTGGTATAAAGGTACAGTAGTAATGTCTAAATGTAGTAACATACAGTAGTAATGTCTAAATGTAGTAGCATACAGTAGTAATATCTAAATGTAGTAACATACAGTAGTAATGTCTAAATGTAGTAACATACAGTAAGTAGTACTATCTAAATGTGGTAGAAAGGAGGAGGAGGAGGACATCAACAAGCCCATAGACATGGTCCATAGGGAGGAGAACATCAACAAGCCCATAGAGATGGTCCATAGGGAGGAGAACATCAACAAGCCCATAGAGATGGTCCAGAGGGAGGAGAACATCAACAAGCCCATAGAGATGGCCCAGTGGGAGGACATCAACAAGCCCATAGAGATGGTCCAGTGGGAGGAGAACATCAACAAGCCCATAGCGATGGTCTAGTGGGAGGAGAACATCAACAAGCCCATAGAGATGGTCTAGTGGGAGGAGAACATCAACAAGCCCATAGAGATGGTCTAGTGGGAGGAGGACATCAAAAAGCCCATAGAGATGGTCCAGAGGGAGGAGGACATCAACAAGCCCATAGAGATGGTCCAGTGGGAGGAGGACATCAACAAGCCCATAGAGATGGTCAACAAGCCCATAGAGATGGTCCAGAGGGAGGAGGACATCAACAAGCCCATAGAGATGGCCCAGTGGGAGGAGGACATCAACAAGCCCATAGAGATGGCCCAGTGGGAGGAGGACATCAACAAGTCCATAGAGATGGTCCAGGGGGAGGAGAACATCAATAAGCCCGTAGAGATGGTCCAGGGGGAGGAGAACATCAACAAGCCCATATAGATGGTCCAGTGGGAGGAGGACATCAACAAGCCCATAGAGATGGTCCAGGGGGAGGAGGACATCAACAAGCCCATATTGATGGTCCAGTTCGAGAGGAGGACATCAACAAGCCCATAGAGATGGTCCAGTGGGAGGAGGACATCAACAAGCCCATAGAGATGGTCAACAAGCCCATAGAGATGGTCAACAAGCCCATAGAGATGTGCCGGCGCTCTGCCAAACCAGCTGGTGTTTGCATTTCTCCTTTATCGGTGCATGCCCACAATACAACACTTTGCCATAAAGCCCTGTGTCCCTGGGCAGTACAGTAAGGATGGTGTGCAACGACCTCTTCCTCGATAGTCTGAGAGCTGGTCCCGTCTCCACAAAGTGTCTCAGAGTAGACAGTTGGTCAAAAGTGCTGAGCATAGAGACATTTTACTCTTGCTCTTATGGGTGAAAATAAAAGCTATGCATCAAGTCTCTATATTCATAAGAGTCACACCTAGTCGACAGATATTTAGAACACCTCCTGAGCTGTCCTAACCAGTATATATGTCTCTTGCTTGGTTACAACACAATAGTCTATAAAACAGTTGATTTGTTTAAAACAGACTCATTTAATCACATAGTTAACCAAGTTCGAAAGAATTTCCTTTTCTTTTGACTGCACGATGCCGCAACCTGATCTCATGGAATTTCGTATGTAAAACCATAACATTCCATTTAATATGATATGTTACGTTTCATATGGTATGTACTTTTTTTGTGGATGTCCAACATCCATTTATATGATATGTTACGAATTTCAATTCATATTGTATGATTTGAAAATATTATGAATGCCCAATATGTATGATATGTTACGAATTCCTATTTGTTGTGGCTAACGTTAGCTAGCTGGCTAAAGTTAGTTAGGCTAGGGGTTAGGGTTAATGGAAGGGTTAGGAGTTAGGGGTTTTTAAGGGAAGGGTTAGCTAACATGTAATTAGCTAAAATGCTAAAGTTGTCCATGATCAGATTGGGTTTCTAGACATTCGCGTTATTACGCCATCCTTCCAACCACCCTCAGTTTTGCCTTAAATAACCTTCTTTCTTATTAAGTAACCATGCCAAACTTACAAATATATCATACTAATTTCAGTGTACCAAATGTATATTTACTATGTTATGTCTCGTGTATGAAAACAGGCTGCAACACAGCCATGTCTCGCAAAACAATGATTCGGAGTGATGCTTGCTTTACCCTGGTGCACCGTGTTCAGCCACCTGACTACATTTAAGTTGTGCGTGATGACTTCAGTTACACTTAACATTGTGTTGATCTGTCAGCACTAATTTGGTTTTATAAGAACGACAGGACGGCAGAAGAGAGAGTTTATACCGGCAGCTGGAATTAATTCTACGCGTGTTTGAAACAGCGATTACTGTCAGTCTGGTGAGTTGATGCCTGCATGCACAGCTGAGGTTCTGTTTAAACGCGCATTTGGTATTCAACCATTTACGATATGTGGTTTCATAACTAGCTTACTGTTTCTAAAAAAAACACTTTGTTTTCTCGGCTATGGTTTATGTGGTCTTGGTTGTTCTTAGTCGAGGAAATGACGCGTCGCTAAGTGCAGTGCTTGTCCTGTCTGAAATCTGGCTACTTTGTCTTTCCGTAGCTTGGTCTGTGCAACACAAATGAACGTGAGCAGCGTGGTATTTTCCCAAGGTGCACTACAACTGGACCGTTTTATCTCAATCTCTTCATTCAAAGACTCAATCATGGACACTCTTACTGACAGTTGTGGCTTCTTTGTGTGATGTATTGTTGTCTCTACCTTCTTGCCATTTGTGCTGTTGTCTGTGGCCAATAATGTTTGTCCCATGTTTTGTGCTGCTACCATGTTGTGTTGCTACCATGTTGTTCTCATGTTGTGTTGCTACCATGCTGTTCTCATGTTATGTTGCTACCATGCTGTTCTCATGTTGTGTTGCTACCATGCTGTTCTCATGTTGTGTTGTTCTCATGTTGTGTTGCTACCATGTTGTTTTCATGTTGTGTTGCTACCATGTTGTTTTCATGTTGTGTTGCTACCATGTTGTCATGTTGTGTTGCTACCTTGTTGTTCTCATGTTGTGTTGCTACCATGTTGTTCTCATGTTGTGTTGCTACCTTGTTGTTCTCATGTTGTGTTGCTACCATGTTGTTTTCATGTTGTGTTGCTACCATGTTGTCATGTTGTGTTGCTACCATGTTGTCATGTTGTGTTGCTACCATGTTGTTCTCATGTTGTGTTGCTACCATGTTGTTCTCATGTTGTGTTGCTACCATGTTGTTCTCATGTTGTGTTGCTACCATGCTGTTCTCATATTGTGTTGCTACCATGCTGTTCTCATGTTGTGTTGTTCTCATGTTGTGTTTCTACCATGTTGTCATGTTGTGTTGCTACCATTTTGTTTTCATGTTGTGTTGCTACCATGTTGTTTTCATGTTGTGTTGCTACCATGTTGTCATGTTGTGTTGCTACCATGTTGTTCTCATGTTGTGTTGCTACCATGCTGTTCTCATGTTATGTTGCTACCATGTTGTTCTCATGTTGTGTTGCTACCATGTTGTTTTCATGTTGTGTTGCTACCTTGTTGTTCTCATGTTGTGTTGCTACCATGCTGTTCATGTTGTGTTGTCATGTTGTGTTGCTACCATGTTGTTGTCATGTTGTGTTGTTACATGTTGTTCTCATGTTGTGTTGCTGCCATGCTGTTGTCATGTTGTGCTGCTACCTTGTTCTCATGATGTGTTACTACCATGTTGTTGTCATGTTGTGTTGCTACCATGTTGTCATGTTGTGTTGTTACCATGTTGTTGTCATGTTGTGTTGTTACCATGTTGTTCTCGTGTTGTTACCATGTTGTTGTCATGTTGTGTTGCTACCATGTTGTTGTCATGTTGTGTTGTTACCATGTTGTTCTTGTGTTGTTACCATGTTGTTCTCATGTTGTTCTCATGTTGTGTTGCTACCATGTTGTTGTCATGTTGTGTTGTTACCATGTTGTCATGTTGTTCTCGTGTTGTTACCATGTTGTTGTCATGTGTTGCTACCATGTCATGTTGTGTTGCTACCTTGTTGTTCTCATGTTGTGTTACCATGTTGTTCTCATGTTGTGTTGCTACCATGTTGTTTTCATGTTGTGTTGCTACCTTGTTGTTCTCATGTTGTGTTGCTACCATGCTGTTCTCATGTTGTGTTGTCATGTTGTGTTGCTACCATGTTGTTGTCATGTTGTGTTGTTACCATGTTGTTCTCATGTTGTGTTGCTGCCATGCTGTTGTCATGTCGTGCTGCTACCTTGTTCTCATGATGTGTTACTACCATGTTGTTGTCATGTTGTGTTGCTACCATGTTGTCATGTTGTGTTGTTACCATGTTGTTCTCGTGTTGTTACCATGTTGTTGTCATGTTATGTTGCTACCATGTTGTTGTCATGTTGTGTTGTTACCATGTTGTTCTCGTGTTGTTACCATGTTGTTGTCATGTGTTGCTGCCATGCTATGTTGATGTCTTAGGTCTCTCTTGTTGTGTTGTGTGTTGTGTCCTATATTTTATTTTTAATCCCAGTCCCTGTCCCCCCAGGAGGCCTTTTGGTAGGCCATCATTGTCAATAGGAATTTCTTCTTAACTGACTTGCCTAGTTAAATAAAGGTTAAATAAATAAACAAGCAGTCTAATGCTCGCTAACATTAACTCTCATTTGTGCATATTTGTTTGTGCTCTGTTTACACGCAAGTGTCTAGATCAGCAGTTTACACATGATGACTTCAACCTTATATGAAAAACCTTACTTGGCAAATATAGCTAGCTAGCTTTCCTCACTTGTTGGTTAGCTACCTAGCCAACGTTGGCTGTCATCTGACTGGTATAACTTTACTTTAGCTAGCTAGATAGCTAATCAAACAAAACCACATTAATTGGCTAGCTACCTCTAGCTAGCATTCAGCTTACTAGCGTTAGCTAACTACAGAGGCTAGCTGCTGGACTTTGTACAAGCAAGCTACTAATAGCTAGGTAACGTAAGCTAGTTAGATACCTAGCTAATAAAAAGATATGCTTGCATTTATTGATTAACCTCAGCTTGACAACCACCATAAAGCTAGATATCTACAGTAGCCTAGGTTTGATCCATACACTCCTTATGACTGGCAGTAGGGTGCAAACAACTAGTGTTGTTTCCGAGCAACCAACCCGTTGTTAGAACTCTGAGCATCGCTGAAACAAAATATATATTAGCATTGTTAGAAAGGCTGCAAAAATGTAGCAAATCGCTGTTTCTTAGTGGACATGAATATGCACATCGCTGTTTCTTAGTGGACATGAATCTGCACATCGCTGTCTCTTAGTGGACATGAATCTGACACATCACTGTTTCTTAGTGGACATAAATCAGCACATCGCTGTCTCTTAGTGGACATAAATCTGCATGTGAGAGCGATAAATGATACACTTTATAAACAACTGTTGCAGTTTACAAAAGTACAAACTTTTCCCAGCATTTTCTAAGTCCAAAGACCAACTTTATGGACACTATAGTCTCGTTTTACTTCAACAACTCAACTTCTAAACGACCCTGTTAAACAATCCCGTATATGGCTCTCGGTAACAGACGGACGGCTCTTGACGAGAGACGGGGTGTGTGTTGTGTACCTCCAATCAAATTGATTTGCGAATTTTCACAGAGATTGGTGTCATATTGACTTAGATATGAAAGATATGATATGAAAGTAGGGAGATTTGAATTTAGCACTGCCTAATAATAGACACGACTATCGTCTCGTCTATAACTCCAGCAGAGCAGAGACAAACCGTTGTGATCAGTCAGGCAGGCCTAATCCTTCTAATGCTCCCGCAGATATCAACCACTCTCTGTGGCAGAGAACATGCTGTGGAGCAGCAGAGGCTGTGTGTGTATGTGTGTGTGTGTGTGTGTGTGTGTGTGTGTGTGTGTGTGTGTGTGTGTGTGTGTGTGTGTGTGTGTGTGTGTGTGTGTGTGTGTGTGTGTGTGTGTGTGTGTGTGTGTGCGAGACTATCCTTCTCATGCAGCCTGATAGATCATTCCATTTATGTATTAATGATTGGGGCCCAGCAGTGGTTTCATTAGTGAAACATCAGCCCCTCTCTCCTCTCTCTCCTCTCAATACAAACACTCAACACCATTCAGCCCCTCTCTCCTCTCAATACAAACACTCAACACCGTTCAGCCCCTCTCTCCTCTCAATACAAACACTCAACACCGTTCAGCCCCTCTCTCCTCTCAATACAAACAGTCAACACTGTTCAGCCCCTCTCTCCTCTCAATACAAACACTCAACACCGTTCAGCCCCTCTCTCCTCTCAATACAAACACTCAACATTGTTCAGCCCCTCTCTCCTCTCAATACAAACAGTCAACACTGTTCAGCCCCTCTCTCCTCTCAATACAAACACTCAACATTGTTCAGCCCCTCTCTCCTCTCAATACAAACAGTCAACACTGTTCAGCCCCTCTCTCCTCTCTCTCCTCTCAATACAAACAGTCAACACTGTTCGGCCCCTCTCTCCTCTCAATACAAACACTCAACACCGTTCAGCCCCTCTCTCCCCTCAATACAAACACTCAACACCGTTCAGCCCCTCTCTCCTCTCAATACAAACACTCAACACCGTTCAGCCCCTCTCTCCTCTCAATACAAACACTCAACACCGTTCAGCCCCTCTCTCCTCTCAATACAAACACTCAACACCGTTCAGCCCCTCTCTCCCCTCTCTCCTCTCAATACAAACAGTCAACACCGTTCAGCCCCTCTCTCCTCTCAATACAAACACTCAACACCGTTCAGCCCCTCTCTCCTCTCAATACAAACACTCAACACCGTTCAGCCCCTCTCTCCTCTCAATACAAACACTCAACACCGTTCAGCCCCTCTCTCCTCTCTCTCCTCTCAATACAAACAGTCAACACCGTTCAGCCCCTCTCTCCTCGCAATACAAACACTCAACATTGTTCAGCCCCTCTCTCCTCTCAATACAAACAGTCAACACTGTTCAGCCCTTCTCTCCTCTCTCTCCTCTCAATACAAACAGTCAACACTGTTCAGCCCCTCTCTCCTCTCAATACAAACACTCAACACCGTTCAGCCCCTCTCTCCTCTCAATACAAACACTCAACACCGTTCAGCCCCTCTCTCCCCTCTCTCCTCTCAATACAAACAGTCAACACTGTTCAGCCCCTCTCTCCTCTCAATACAAACACTCAACACCGTTCAGCCCCTCTCTCCTCTCAATACAAACACTCAACACCGTTCAGCCCCTCTCTCCTCTCAATACAAACACTCAACACCGTTCAGCCCCTCTCTCCTCTCAATACAAACACTCAACACCGTTCAGCCCCTCTCTCCTCTCTCTCCTCTCAATACAAACAGTCAACACCGTTCAGCCCCTCTCTCCTCGCAATACAAACACTCAACATTGTTCAGCCCCTCTCTCCTCTCAATACAAACAGTCAACACTGTTCAGCCCTTCTCTCCTCTCTCTCCTCTCAATACAAACAGTCAACACTGTTCAGCCCCTCTCTCCTCTCAATACAAACACTCAACACCGTTCAGCCCCTCTCTCCTCTCAATACAAACACTCAACACCGTTCAGCCCCTCTCTCCCCTCTCTCCTCTCAATACAAACAGTCAACACTGTTCAGCCCCTCTCTCCTCTCAATACAAACACTCAACACCGTTCAGCCCCTCTCTCCTCTCAATACAAACACTCAACACTGTTCAGCCCCTCTCTCCTCTCAATACAAACACTCAACACCGTTGAGCCCCTCTCTCCTCTCAATACAAACACTCAACACCATTCAGCCCCTCTCCCCATCTCTTTACACAACACTGGCATGGCTGCCAAGTCCACAGCAGGCTAGGGTAGAGGAAAAGGAGCCAGTGTAACACTTGAAGGGGAAATCAGCAGCACTTTGGTTACGAGTCACTGTGCCATAAAGGACCAGCCCTCGAGGAAGATACCGTATGCTTACATACAGGGATACATGCAGGGATGCTACACAAGGGAATACACTTTAAGAGTCTAGCATGTAGCTAACTAACTTACTATAACATAAACCATATTGAAACCATGACCTTGAGAGTGCCCTGAACATGATTTAATCTAAATGGGGAAAAACAGCACAGTCTGAAGGAGGGAGAGGAGACATGGAGGGAAAGAAGGAGAGAGAGAATAGAGAGAGGGAAAGAAGGAGGGAGAAGAGCAAGAGGGTGAGAATGAGGGTGAGAAGGAGGTAGAAGGAGGGAGAGAAGAGAGAGGGAGAGAAGGAGGTAGGAGGTACAGAAGAAAGAGAGAGAGAAGGAGGGAGAGAAGAGAGAGGGAAAGATGGAGGGAGAAGAGCGAGAGGGTGAGAATGAGAGTGAGAAGGAGGGAGAGAAGGAGGTAGAAGGAGGGAGAGAAGAGACAGGGAGAGAAGGAGGGTGAGAAGGAGGTAGGAGGGAGAGAAGGAGGGAGAGAAGAGACAGGGAGAGAAGGAGGTAGGAGGGACAGAAGAGACGGAGAGAAGAGACGGGGAGAGAAGGAGGTAGAAGGAGGGAGAGAAGGAGGTAGAAGGAGGTAGGAGGGAAAGAAGAGACAGGGAGAGAAGGAGGGAGATAAGGAGGGAGAGGAGGAGGTAGAAGGAGGGAGAGAAGGAGGGAGAGAAGGAGGGAGAGGAGGAGGTAGAAGGAGGGAGAGAAGGAGGGAGAGAAGGAGGGAGAGAAGGAGGGAGAGGGGGTGGAAGGAGGGAGAGAAGAGAGAGGGATAGAAGAGAGAGAAGGAAAGGAGGGAGAGAATAGAGAGAGGGTGAGAAGGAGGGAGAGAAGGTGGTAGGAGGAAGAGAAGAGACAGGGAGAGAAGAGACAGGGAGAGAAGGAGAGAGAGAGAGGAGTCAGAGACGGAGGGTGAGAAGGAGGAGAGAAGGTGAGAGAGGAAGAGGAGTCAGAGACGGAGCGAGAGAAGGAGGGAGCGACAGAGGGAGAGAGAGGAGTCAGAGACAGAGGGAGAGAAGAAGAGGGAGAGGAGTCAGAGACGGAGGGAGAGAAGAAGAGAGAGAGAGAGAGGAGTCAGATGGAGGGAGAGAAGGAGGAGGAAGAGAAGAGAGAGACAGAGGGAGAGGAGGTGGGAGGGAAGGAAGAGACGGAGATGGAGGGGGAAAAGGAGGGAGAGAAGGAGGGTGAGACGGCGGGTGGGAAGGAGGGAGAGAAGAGAGATGGAGGGAGAGAAACAAGGATAAAATGGCAAGGTCATCACGAAGTAGATTTGAGTTCAGCAGTGAGCAGTTGGAGAGTGAGTGGGTTGTATTCTGTAGAAGTCAAATGAGCGGGGTTCATCCCAAATGGTAGCATATGCCCTATATAGTGCACTACTTTTGACCAAGGCCCATAGAGAATGTAGGGAATAGGGTGACATTTGGGACAAAGTCCCAGACATTCAGAATGACAAGGCCATTAAAAAACAATCTATACCCATTACAAAGCCTGTGTGTGCACCTGGGCTATTTTAGAATAGAGAGAGAGACCCTTATTCACATATAGACAGCTCACACACACACACACACACACACACACACACACACACACACACACACACACACACACACACACGTGACAGTGTATTATATTACTGAGAGACCAGCTCTGATATAAGCTGTATCATTCATCGTCAGCACAAGGCACTGTGCCCATTCAGAAACACACACACTGACTTACTTCTAATCAACACACACACACACACACACACACACACACACACACACACACACACACACACACACACACACTGATTTACTTCTAATCAATACACACACACACACACACACACACACACATCAAGCATTGTTTACTGTGTATTCTAAGTCCGTCAGTAGTACTAGATACAGCAGTAAGTATGCCATAGAGAACTAGGCCACGTACACACAGTAACAGATTTGACAGTAACAGACTTCGGATGATAGCCGAGTAAAGGTCAAAGGTGAAGTACCCTGCTCATTCCGAAGCGTGCCGCTCTGACCAATGCTCTGGCAGAATACTACATGTTACTTGATTAAAAAACGGTTAGGTTCTAATTCTCAGAGTACAAAAAAACTCTACTCTCTATGAAAGGTTTAACCAAGTTTATTCTGCCCAGAGATACAGCTGCATTAGACAAGAGCATTTTCACACAAACACTGATATTTAAACGTTCCTGAGTCTCCTCATCTGTACAAACATTGTTCTTTACTGCTAGGCAGCATACTAGTGATTCGGGCCATTAAACTTTTATTTCTCCCCTAAGGTGACCTGACCTCAAACCCCCCTCCATCACTAATCCATGGCTCTCTCCCCTTATCAATGCCTGCCACATGTAAATCACTTCCCTAAACTCAACACATTCCAAGCTTAGTTGCACACACTATAACCATTAACTTCTAGACCCTCCACTATACAGTTGAATTCGGAAGTTCACATACACCTTAGCCAGATACATTTAAACTCAGTTTTTCAATAAACTCAAAAATCATTTACATAGACATATTTAAATTGACGTTTACATATTTGCATAGACATATTTACAAATGCGGATAGAGATATTGATATATTTACACAGACCTATTTTCATATTTACAGACATATTTACATATACAGTTGGAAGTTTACATACACCTTAGCCAAATACAATTAAACTCAGTTTTTCACAAATCCTGACATTTAATCCTAGTAGAAATTCATTGTCTTAGTTCAGTTAGGATCACCACTTTATTTTAAGAATGTGAAATGTCAGAATAATAGTAGAGAGAATGATTTATTTCAGCTTTTATTTCTTTTATCACATTCCCAGTGGGTCAAAAGTTTACATACACTAAATTAGTATTTGGTAGCATTGCCTTTAAATTGTTTAACTTGGGTCAAACGTTTAGAGTAGCCTTCCACAAGCTTCCCACAATAAGTTGAGTGAATCTTAGCCCATTCCTCCTGACAGAGCTGGTGTACCTGAGTCAGGTTTGTAGGCCTCCTTGCTCACACACACTTTTTCAGTTCTGCCTACACATGTTCTATAGGATTGAGGTCAGAGCTTTGTGATGGCCACTCCAATACCTTGACTTTGTTGTCCTTAAGCCATTTTGCCACAACTTTGGAAGTATGCTTGTGGTCATTTGGAAGACCCATTTGCGACCAAGCATTAACTTCCTGACTGATGCCTTGAGATGTTGCTTCAATATATCCACATAATTTTCCTCCTCGTGATGCCATCTATTTTGTGAAGTGCACCAGTCCCTCTTGCAGGAAAGCTCCCCAACAACATGATACTGCCACCCCTGTGCTTCACGGTTGGGATGGTGTTCTTTGGCTTACAAGCCTCCCCCTTATTCCTCCAAACATAACGATGGTCATTATGGCCAAACAGTTCTATTTTTGTTTCATCAGACCAGAAGACATTTCTCCAAAGAGTACGATGAGTACGATCTCTGTTCCCATGTGCAGTTGCAAACCGTAGTCTGGCTTTTTTTATGGCGGTTTTGGAGCCGTGGCTTCTTCCTTGCTGGGCAGCCTTTCAGGTTATGTCGATATAGGACTCGTTTTACTGTGGATATAGATACTTTTGTACCTGTTTCCTCAGCATCTTCACAAGGTCCTTTGCTGTTGTTCTGGGATTGATTTGCACTTCTCGCACCAAAGTACGTTCATCTCTAGGAGACAGAAAGTGTCTTCTTCCTGAGCGGTATGACGGCTGCGTGGTTCAATGGTGTTTATACTTGTGTACTATTGTTTGTATAGATGAACGTGGTACCTTCAGGCATTTGGAAATTGCTCCCAAAGATGAGTCAGACTTGTCTACAATTTTTTTTCAGAGGTCTTGGCTGATTTCTTTTGATTTTCCCATGATGTCAAGCAAAGAGGCACTGAGTTTGAAGGTAGGCCTTGAAATACATCCACAGGTATTCCTCCAATTGACTCAAATGATGTCAATTAGCCTATCAGAAGCTTCTAAAGCCGTGACATAATTTCTGGAATTTTCCAAGCTGTTTAAAGGCACAGTCAACTTATTCTATTTAAACTTCTGACCCACTGGAATTGTGATACAGTGAATTATAAGTGAAATAATCTGTATGTAAACAATTGTTGGAAAAATTACTTGTGTCATGCACAAAGTAGATGTCCTAGCCAACTTGCCCAAACTATAGTTTGACATTTGTGGAGTGGTTGAAAAACGAGACTTAACCTGTTGAGTGTAGGGGCAGTATTTTGATGTTTGGATGAAAAACATACCCAAATGAAACTGCCTATTTCTCAGGCCCAGAATCTAGAACATGCATATAATTGTCAGATTAGGATAGAAAACACTCTAAAGTTTCCAAAACTGTCAAAATATTGTCTGTGAGTATAACAGAACTGATATTGCAGGCGAAAACCTGAGGAAAATCCAACCAGGAAGTGCTGGCTTCCCCATGGTGTGAACAGTCTTTAGACATAGTTTCAGGCTTTTATTCTGAAAAATGAGCTGTTTGTAATGTTCTGTCTGCTGAGAGAGATGTCCTAACATAAACGCTTGGATAGCTTTTGTTGTAAAGCTTTTTTGAAATCTGACACGCCAGGTGGATTAACAACAAGCTAAGCTGTGTTTTGCTATATTGCACTTGTGATTTCATGAAAATTAAATATTTTAATTATTTTTAGAAATTTAATTTGAATTTGGCGCTCTGCAATTCAGCGGATGTTGACGAAAATGATCCCGCTAACGGGATGGGTGGATGTTTTTGGAACTAGTGAATGTAATGCGCCAATGTAAACTCAGATTTTGATATAAATATGAACTTATTCAAACAAAACATACATGTATTGTGTAACATGAAGTCCTATGAGTGTCATCCGATGAAGATCATCAAATGTTAGTGATTAATTTTATCACTATTTGTGTTTTTTGTGACTCTGGCTGGAAAATATTTTGCTGGAAAAAATGGCTGTGTTTATCAATGGCTTGGTGGTGACCTAACATAATCGTTTGTGGTGCTTTTGCTGTAAAGCATATTTGAAATTGGACACTGTGGTGGGATTAACAACAAGATTAGCTTTAAAATGGTATGAGATACATGTATGTTTGAGGAATTTTAATGGTGAGATTTCTGTTGTTTTGAATGTGTAGCCCTGCACTTCCACTGGCTGTTGTTATATCATCCCGTCAACGGGATTTCAACCCTAAGAAGTTTTAATGACTCCAACCTAAGTGTATGTAAACCTTCCTACTATAACCATTAACTTCTGGTGTAGACCCTCAGCCCTCCCTTTTCATATTCTCAGAACCCATGTTGTAGATGTCCCCAAACCATAGCCCTAACATTAACCACTCTGACAAATACCTAAACTTAACCCTTTGAGTTGTTTCTGTTTTAAACCTGTTACCATGCAGAATTAACCCTGTTACCATGCAGAATTAACCCTGTTACCATGCAGAATTAACCCTGTTACCATGCAGAATTAACCCTGTTACCATGCAGAATTAACCCTGTTACCATGCAGAATTAACCCTGTTACCATGCAGAATTAACCCTGTTACCATGCAGAACTAACCCTGTTACCATGCAGAACTGACCCTGTTACCATGCAGAATTAACCCTGTTACCATGCAGAATTAACCCTGTTACCATGCAGAACTAACCCTGTTACCATGCAGAACTGACCCTGTTACCATGCAGAATTAACCCTGTTACCATGCAGAATTAACCCTGTTACCAAGCAGAATTAACCCTGTTACTAAGCAGAATTAACCCTGTTACCATGCAGAATTAACACTGTTACCATGCAGAATTAAACCTGTTACCATGCAGAATTAACCCTGTTACCATGCAGAATTAACCATGTTGCCATGCAGAATTAACCCTGTTACCATGCAGAATTAACCATGTTGCCATGCAGAATTAACCATGTTGCCATGCAGAATTAACCATGTTGCCATGCAGAATTAATCCATGTTGCCATGCAGAATTAACCATGTTGCCATGCAGAATTAACCATGTTGCCATGCAGAATTAACCATGTGAATTAACCCTGTTACCATGCAGAATTAACCATGTTGCCATGCAGAATTAACCATGTTGCCATGCAGAATTAACCCTGTTACCATGCAGAATTAACCATGTTACCATGGAGAATTAACCCTGCTACCATGCAGAATTAACCCTGTTACCATGCAGAATTAACCATGTTGCCATGCAGAATTAACCCTGTTACCATGCAGAATTAACCCTGTTACCATGCAGAATTAACCATGTTGCCATGCAGAATTAACCCTGCTACCATGCAGAATTAACCCTGTTGCCATGCAGAATTAACCCTGTTACCATGCATAATTAACCCTGTTACCATGCAGAATTAACCCTGTTGCCATGCAGAATTAACCCTGCTACCATGCAGAATTAACCCTGCTACCATGCAGAATTAACCCTGTTGCCATGCAGAATTAACCCTGTTACCATGCATAATTAACCCTGTTACCATGCAGAATTAACCCTGTTGCCATGCAGAATTAACCCTGCTACCATGCAGAATTAACCCTGTTGCCATGCAGAATTAACCCTGTTACCATGCAGAATTAACCCTGTTACCATGCAGAATTAACCCTGTTACCATGCAGAATTAACCATGTTGCCATGCAGAATTAACCCTGCTACCATGCAGAATTAACCCTGTTGCCATGCAGAATTAACCCTGCTACCATGCAGAATTAACCATGTTGCCATGCAGAATTAACCCTGTTACCATGCATAATTAACCCTGTTACCATGCAGAATTAACCCTGTTGCCGTGCATAATTAACCCTGTTACCATGCAGAATTAAGCCTGTTGCCGTGCAGAATTAATGCATAAAATATAGACGTTCATCCATAATACGTCAAATTTGTAAGTGAAACTGCTGTATGAGAACTTGTAGGTAATAGAGGGTGCACTGACGTTACCCTGATAATCAATTCTACAATCACTACCTTGACTTCTCTACGTCTAGCCTCGTGATACTGTGTGCGTGGTCACAGACAGCTTATGTTCTGAGCACTGAAGTCCACATGCTGATTGGCTGACATCCGTGCTATATCCAACCGTATACCACGGGTATGACAAAACATGTATTTTTACTGCTCTAATTACATTGGTAACCAGTTTATAACAGCAATAAGGCACCTCGGGGGTTTGTGGATTATGGCCAGTATACCACTGCTAAGGGCTGTATCCAAGCACTCCCGAACAGCCCTTAGATGTTCTTAAGCAAACAAGAGTTTAAGTTGGACAAATTCAGGTATGTTTATCACCGTTCTGTTTGCATTCCGTTTCAGAAGAGTTTTTCAACAGAATTGGCAGAATGAGTACACCCCTGATCACACTCAAACACATTTGACTTTCATAGCAGCCACGTACAAACAGCATGATCCCTTTGATCTTCCAATAAGAATGCAAAGCAAAAGGTCAGAGGGGGTGTGGTCTAAAGTAGCACACTATATAGGGAATAGGGATCCATAGGGCTCTGGTCTAAAGTAGTGTACTATATAGGGAATAGGGATCCATAGGGCTCTGGTCTAAAGTAGTGCACTATATAGGGAATAGGGATCCATAGGGCCCTGTTCTAAAGTAGTGTACTATATAGGGAATAGGGTTTTATAAGACTCTGGTCTAAAGTAGTGCACTATATAGGGAATAGGGTTCTATAGGGCTCTGGTCTAAATTAGTGCACTATATATAGGGAATAGGGTGGCACTTGGGAAGCATTCCAGGGCTTTAGCTGCTTACGTGTCTATTTTGTCAAGCAAAATGTTTCCGTCAAAACGTCATCGAGTTTCCTTGTAAAGCCTCTTTGTTTAACCGTGAAGCGAGTTGCAGCATATTACAATTATTCTGTTGATGAGTCTTTTATTAAAGTGAATGAAACAGTGTTGTGTTTATTTGGCACTTTTCATTTAAATCATGTCGCGGTTCTTTTATTTGGCCTAAATTACATTCCTTCATGTTAGTCCTATATTTAGTAGCATAGGATATCGAAACTAATTGAATCTGGTAAAAAGACGACGTTTGGTCGATTCAGTTAAAGTAGGACTTGACTATAGATATGGAAACATTACAAAACGTAGATTTTAAACTCTAATTTAAAAAATACTGGAGTCCATGTGTTACTGGGCCATCATCAACTCATTTGTTGTCATTCATGTCCTGAATAGTAGAATACTGTTTGGTTTTCACGCATTAGCCTACTTACCTCGGCAAATCCCACACACAGAAACATATGAAAAGTTGAATTCATTACCTTGATTCTTTCTCTTGTAGATATTCTAATTTACACCCTGCTGTCAATCAATCAGAAAATAGCAGGTAATCAACATAAATGTAAGGGTCCCCAACAACCGTACAACCAGATGTAGCCCCTCCCAGATCCCCAACAGCCAGAGGTTTTCAGGGGAAAGAGAGCCTGTGAGCTACTATCTCTTTGTACATTAACAAGACTCTACTATCTTCACTCCTCATTAACAAGACTCCACTATCTTCACTCCTCATTAACAAGACTCTACTATCTTCACTCCTCGTTAACAAGGCTCTACTATCTTCACTCCACGTTAACAAGGCTCTTCTATCTTCACTCCTCGTTAACAAGGCTCTTCTATCTTCACTCCTCATTAACAAGACTCCACTCTCTTCACTCCTCGTTAACAATGCTCTA